>NC_137734.1:6281205-6518003 GCF_964034855.1 Anser brachyrhynchus
AAGGGAAGGGAAGGGAAGGGAAGGGAAGGGAAGGGAAGGGAAGGAAAGGTCAAGAAGAGATCTTAGTGAGGAGGGGTGAGGAGAGTGGCAGAGCTTAGAAATAGGGACAAATCAAGGCCGAACCAGTGCTCTGTTGCCCCTGCCATACCAACCCCATACTAACCCCTCCTGCTCCTTCTTCCCTCCAGCCCACACGTATTGCGCTCAGCAAACTTTTTTAAAAAAGAAACATGGTCGGGATTATCTTTAAATGTGTTCACTAAGCTCTTCAGTGAGCCGGGTCTGTTTGCACTAGCAGGTTTCTCTAAATTATCCTACAAGAACAAAGCCACCCCAACCATTCGTAGTCTTGTGTGGCGCAGACGAGGGACAGGCGGGTGATGATCGCGGTGCCATGTGGCCGAGAGCGAACCAGCTGCCCAGGATCAGCCCCACTCTTGGGAAGCAAAACCCCATGAAGGCACAGACACTAACAGCAGCTCTGTTATCCTCTGATAACCTAATATCCTCTTCCTCCTGCAAGAACCCACAGGTACGGCGCTCTGGGCAGAGCTGCAAGTGGTGGGAGCGGCCACACACACCTGCCCCGAACCCTGCCCGGGGCACAAGGCCCAGACAACCACCTCTCGGCCAGGGGAGGACCTGCAGAAGCAGCGCCAGGCTGCCAGACTTCAGCCAAGTGTTTGTGACTTGCCTTCTAAGAACACTTTCCAGGTACTCCACTTTGGCAGCCCAAGTCACCTTCCGCGACATTTCTGTGCTGTGCCCACCACCGGGATGGAGACTGTGCCTGTGCGTCCTGGAGGGGAGCTGCGTGTGCCGGTTAGATCACACAGAAATGCTAAATTAATTTGGCATACAGCGTGTCCCCTGCATTAACAGAGGCTAGCCAGAAACAATTACGGAACCAGCAACTTAGCTAGTCCTTCTATTAGTGGTCCTGCTTTAATTAAATATAATTACATTTTATACAGGTACATTTAAATGCGTGCCTATAGCCTGCCTAAACTTTGCCATCACACTCACACAATTTCTGAACTCATTTAGGGTACAAAACTGGCCCACGGGCCCTCTCTTTTAGGCTGCTTGTCTCTCCAGCTCCCTGATGTTTTCACCTGCATCTACAGGCCACACCTGGATGCCAGCTTTACCTGCTGCCAGCACTGATGCTGGCAGGGAGACTGGGGGGGAGCAAACAGGGCTCGCTTTGGGACCTCACGCCGTACCCCAGGGCTCTGGGACCTGTGCCTGGGACGACCCTAGAGGGGGGCAAGGCCTTCCCAAATATGCTGAAGCCTTAAACAAGCGACGTGCGGTTTTTCCGCAGGCTGCAGGGTGCGGTATAAGCGGGGAAGGGGACAGGGCAGGGCGGGCAGGGGACGCAGGTCCGCGGGCTGCGGGCAGGGGGAGCTCACGGTGCGCTGCTGGCGGCCGCGTGGCTGCAGCCGCGGCTCCTCGCTCCTCGGCACCGCGCGGGTTTCGCAACCCAAGTAGCGCAGCCCCTGGTGCAGCACGCACGGTGCCCAGCGCTCGCAGAAGCTACCAAAGCCGGAGTAAACCCAAGCGAGGCCGGCTTAGCCTGGCGCGGGTGCGCGCCGAGCCATCTCACCCCCCGTGGGTGCTGACCGCCGGCTTTTGGGGAGCAGCAGCCGGCCCCCCGCCGGCCGGGGGCTCCTCCTGCTGTGCCCCGTGCAAGGTGGTGGCAAGCAGTGCCCCGGTGGGCTCGCAGCGACGGGACCGGCCGGCTCGCTTTGCTCCCGGTCTTCCCCAACGAGATGGGCACGGGCTGGCTACGAGCTGCACGTCCACGGGACCACAGGACTTCTGTGGTTTGCTTCGTGTGTCAGAATAAAGCGAAAACTTGATTTCAGAGATCAGCAGTGCGAACCGTTCCTTGGCACGGAGGAATACCTGCACGCCGACACTGCCTCTGTGACATCTGTGGGGTTACAAAAGGGTTCTTTGCTGGTTTTTCTCTTCACCTGCTTTACCGAGGGTGTCTGGTTAGCGCTTTCTGAGACAAACGTGGCCTTGTTCACTCAGCAGTAGTTCCTTGGCGTTGGCAGATATATCAGGCAAATACTTGAGAAGATTCGTACCAGCTACTCCTGAGTTAATGAAATAATAGCACGAGGATCAGTTATCTCGCTCGGTGCCTTTCCAAACACATCCTTCAGAAGAATAACTGCTGCGGTGCTGATCCAGCATTTCCAAAATATTAACATTCTTATTTTAGCATCACAGAAGCTTAATTGCTGAGCAAGTATAAACAAGGAGTTCCAGTTACAAAATTCTTTCAAACGCATAGGAACCATCCCCATTTTTTTAATTACATTTTATTGCCCTCATTTTGAAAATGCTAAAAAGACAGTGGCTCCCACCACGAAGCTCTGCATTGCAGAGCACTACAAGGAGCGTTGGGCGATGGTCTCGATGAGATGAGATCTCGAGCAGATCTCTGATTTGCTGCATGACAGCATGGGATAAATCTTTGCTGTTTCGCACATTTGCAGTATCTCACCACAACACAACGGCCTAACCCGTACTCAGATTTTCGGCACAAAAAATGTCTTCACTTGTTCATTTCTCAAGTCTATCTCAGTTTTCCATCCTGAGCCAACGCAAGCCCACCCCACCCAGTCCCAGAACACACAAGGATTATTCCGAGCCTGGGGCAGAGGAAAGAGCTGAATGTGCTCGGAGTCCCAGGCACAAGCGTGAGCCATGCTGGCTGTGCTCCGTGCCCACAGGACTGCAACACCAGCACCATGGTGGCGACACGTGCGCAGGAACGAGTCTCTGCACCCGCTTCTGCTCTGTGGCAGCTGTATCTCAGCTCTGCTATCAGGAGCTTTTGGTTCCTGCTGTGCTGAATGGCAGGGGCTGAAAGGGGATCTTGTTTTCCATCCCGGCGTGAACAAGGCAGTTCCCTTAGCCCAGTGATTTAGTGCTCCCCAGAGGTGTGGGTGATGTGATGCCCGAGCAGCTTCAGGCTGCCGCCACTGGGTACAGCAGCCCAGCTACCCCTGCCGCCGCTCAGCACTGTGCCCTGCGTGAGGGGGGCATCCTGGCTGCGTTTCTGTGTAACCACTTGCCTGGCAGGGGAGAGAAAGGAGCCAAATCTCAGCAGCTTCCATGGTACGGCCATCTGCACCAAGGCTGTGGGCCATCCCGTTTCCTCCATCCTCCACAATTGCCCCCAGCCCCAGCAAAAACCACCAGGAAGCCCTTTCCTCCCAGTCATGCTGGGCTTCTCCTCCACCTCTTTCACGTACCAAGGTGAGCTTTCCCTCCTCATTTCCAAACCTCTGCCTAACTTGGTGAGCCTTTCCCTCTCCCTCCTATCCCGAGTTCACCCCTGCCTGCTTCTGCTGCCTCCGCCACCCGTGCTGTACTTCTCCTTGTTTTCACTCTATTCCCGTTGCCTGGGATAACCTTCTTATCAAAATGCAACAAGCTGTCTCCAGCTCCTTTACAAACCATATGAATATCCACCTGTTCCCTTGACAGTAACCATATGCCTCTCTGTATTTGTTCTGGAGCGTGGGAGGCTGCTTTGCGCGATTTGGGCAAGATCCAGCTCCTACTGAAATCAAGGAAAAAACTTCCCATTGATTCCGTGGCACTTGTACCAAAGCCTCAGCCTGTAAATTTAATGGGATGCTTTCCTCACGCTTCATTCCTGCAGTGCATCACACACATTTAGGACTCTACTGAATTAGCCAGTAACGATTATCACTTAATTACAATGACACAACGCCAGCCGAAGAGATAACACTGCTGTTACCATCTCCGAAGGGCAGCACCAAATTGTGTATAAAAAAAACCCTTTATACGGCAGTGTGTAAAACACAGCATGCAAGGAATTACAGGCACCTAATGACAGAGACTTCAGCTGGGGACAAGTCTCCCAAGTCTAGCTCTCCTTGGTGATGTGAATGCAGAAGCTATCTCATTATCAAAAGAAATCTGTCAACACTATTTGTGCAGAATCATAAACATAATAAATCCTGCCAGCTCCTCTGTGAACTGGCTATTTATTGCATCCATCTCTGAGGCTTTTTGATACTGGAGCTGGAGGCTGCAAACATAAATACTGAAATGATGTGTTGCATATGCCGCAGCTTAATTTACTAGGTTGGATTTGAGGCTTCATTTCAGAAGACCCTCAGCATCTCGCCTCCAGGCCCCCTGCACAGCCCAGGAGATAACACAATGACCCCACAAACCACAGCCAGCCTCCCTTGCACTCGCGTGAGTCAAAATGACGGGGAGTGTGTGTGTGAGCACAGACAGAGCAGGCACCTCCCCAGGCAGTGCTGGACCAGCACCAGGGGTGAAGACCAAAAACCCAACCCAGAGCCACCTCCAGGCAGTTCATTCAAGCCGCCTGAGCAGTGAGGCTGTGGAAAACAGGTCCCACCCTCACCGCCCGGTACTGGTGGTGGCAGGAGACTTCACAGCGTGCCTCCCGGTCAGTCTGCAATGCGGGATCCACAGCCATGCCCTCACCTCAACCCTGTCAACCTGGCAGCTGATTTGAGGTACCGCTTGTATCTCTCTTAGCTGGAACGTAGGATTGATCAGAGAGGACACAGTGCACCTCTACTTGTGGGACAGTGGATCCCAATGCTGGCCCAGTATTTCTGTTATTTCTTTCCTTGTAGAAGATGCTGCCTGAAAAATCATCCCCCAAACACCTAACAAATTTCAGCAGCAACAGAAATACTAGTTTTCTGGTTCTAGTGAGAAAATCAAACGTATTCACTCTGGTTTTATCTGAAAGGCCCTCCTTTCTCCCTCCTTTCCCCACAGTTTTTCCCTGCCACCCCTAACCTGAATAAAACAAGTTATAACACCTAGCTGACGTATCACAGAAGCAACCTTTCTGGTTATGCTTCATGCACGAAAACATCATTGCCTCTGTTATTGTCTGAAGAGACCTTTGCCTCAAAGGCACCAATTTTTGTGACATATTCAGGAGTGAGACCCATGCTGTAGGAGGGTGGGGATGAGGTGCTGCTGGTGGGCATAGCCCAAGTTCCTGCTGCAGCATCCCAGCAAGGACCTCACCGCCTTCCCAAGGAGCTCTCCTTTCTGCCGTGCTCTCCTCTTCCTTATCACAGAGAGCACTTCTCTCTTGGCTAGCTTTTCATGTCCTAATTTCCATTTTGGCTTTGTTTCCTCTCTCTCTGACACACTGCTGTTAGTCAGGGGACTGCCTCTAATTTGTGTTGCACTCACCAAGGTGCATGTCAGAGTATTTGTGCCACCGTGCAAACAGAAGGCAGTATCGCCACATATTATAATGCCTGAAGGAACCCATAGGAAAGACCTTGCACGAAGTCTTTTGCAAAGTATGAAAGTATCAGGTCTACTTACATGCATTCAACAGTAAGTTACATATCAGCTAAAGGAACTGAGGATGATGCGAGCTGAGTTTGTCTTTATATCCCTTTTTCAGAAAAGCGGTGTCTGCTTGAGAAACCTGAAAGAACACAGAATTTCAACAAACAGTTCTGGGGAGTCAGTCTGCATCCTTCCTGAAGTAGTATTTTTTTTAATGAGAATTTCTTCTTTGCTTTTGCCACTGCTGCCTGGCACCTTCCCTGCTTGAAAAATAAGGAGGGAGTTCGGCAAAGCATAGGGAGATAACCTGAATAAGGCACGGGGCTTTCATGTTGCCCTGTTTTATTTAAAGTCACTCGTGTTTGGGGGCTCAGTTTGACACACCTGAAAGAGTCTGTGTGTGTAAGGTATAGAGAGGATACACTGGTTTTGATAAGGCAAGGATTGCTTGAACTTCTGCTGCAGCTGGAATAAAATCTGACAACACATTTAAACATTTAGTTAATTTACACTAAAAAATAAATAAATAAGCAAAGCAAAAGTCCACATCATTGTATTTTTTTTTTCTTAGGCAGGAAGGAGAATCAAAACTTCCAACCAAAGCAGGCAGTGCTGAAGTTTAGCTACATGATATTTAAACCTTCATCTCCAATAGCCAGGGATATCTGCACTTCTATGCCTGAAAAGCACAGACTGGTCGGGAGAAACGCCAGCTGGACGGTACGTGGTGCACAACTGGCTTGTGCATGTAGGCTGAATAAACAATTATTGACTCGGCTTGTGCAGCGCATTCAAGGGACGTTATTAACTGCACCAGAAAAATCAGTCAGGCAGATTCATATGCAGGGCTGAGTTTTTCCTCAGAATCTGTCCTGCTCCCCATCCCATTCAGCACAGCGAAAACTGCCAAAATTTGCAGTTATTCAGTTTATATACATATGTACATATAAATATATACATATAAACCTCCTTTCTAGCTGTAATAAAGTGGTTAAGCAGAATTTAAACCATTACTGTAACTTTTCAGATTCCCTAGAAAATCTGAAATGGGATGTATAGCACCTCAAATGTGGTTTTTATTATTATTGAGTGAAATATGGCATACAAGGTTGTTCCTAAAACAAAATAAATTAGAGATTTATCTCAAATAATTGGTGTAATTGGTAACTTATTTGCTTTCTCTGGCAATTTCCAAGTCACAAGAGCACGGTCTCTATTTTTCCTTTTTATAGATCTATTTATTACATTCCAATCTACATTAGATCTTCCTGAAAGTTCAAAATATTAGATCTAAAATAATGAGTCTCCCAAAGATTTTCTGTAATCAGTTCAATCCTGCCTGTGGTCAGAGCGGAGGACTGGGAGCCAGGAATTCTTAAAATCTTAATCAGAGCTCTGCCAGTAATTTGCTGAATTACAATTAGTTCAAATCTTTCAAGTTGTGCTTAATTTAGAGTCCCAACAGTATTGAACTGTCTTATGGAAAATCTAAGGATGAAAATGAGCCCCATATTAACAAGGACAAATTTTGCCACTGCCCTGTCTGGGATGAGGATTTCACCTAGTCTGGAGGTGTTGTGCTTTGTGAACAACGAGGAGGATGCTCTCTGCCAGCTCCTGAAATGGCCTCAGCAATTTGATATACCCCAGATACGCTGAGATACCCCAGGATGCTGAGCTTCATTTTGGGAGCTCAGAAATGAACTGGCACTCCCCAGCACCTTTGTAAAGCCTATATTTGTAAAATACTGGAAAAGCTTTTAATTTTGTTAAATGCCCTCAAACTGTTGTGTGTTTACATTTTTTTTTTTTTTCTTAATAGAAAAGAATTAAGTACAAAAGTAGAAGGTTTCACGGACTAATTGGCCTTTTGGTACCAAATTTTCACTTTACACGAAGTCCCCGCTGTTTGGTCACATAGGGCACGCCTTGGTTCCTCTCACCTTCACAGCTTTCTAACCTCCTTCCCGTTGCTGTTTCCCTACAAATACAGTCAAAGGGCTGGTCCTGGATTCACATGAAAAAAGGTCAGCTCCAAGGATGATTTTTAAAGACAGAAGTGTCTTCCTCAGTCCAAAGACAGGCCTGTGAGGGCAGGCCAGGCGGACTGTAGTGTTGGCAACTAGACATCGTGCCCACGGAGGGCAGAAGAGATGCGTCCTCCCTCTCCTGCCCCAGAAAACTTGCACAGCATCTAAACCTCACAGCCTGAGCTCGGGCTTAGGATTCATCCAGTGCCTGTAAGTAAGATGTCAATGTCACTCTGTCAACAAATCTAAAAGCAAAGTCCCCTGCAGACCTGTAACATCAAAACAGCAGACAAATGCCTGAGACAGATTATGCATGAATACAGCGACAAGTCCGCAGCCGCTGCATTGTCCAACTCTGTCTATTCCCAGTGTCTGAGGACGAGTGGCAAAGAGAATGCATTTAACAAGAAGAAAAAGACATTAAACATCAAACATCCCTTTGCTTCTGACAATTAATTGAGAAGAAAACCTCATAATCAGTTGCAGATTTGTCTCCCTGTAGCTAGCGTGACTCTGCTCAATTATCACGCTGCAGTCCGGACCGAGGAGCTTGGTTCTCAGCTTTGTAGTCCATGGGGACAGGGAGGCAGTGGGCAGAGCTGAAAGGTTAAAGGTGGCAGGGGGAGGGCGCCAGGGGTGTCACTGTCTCTGTGTTAGCCGTAAATAATAGAAACCAGTGTGGTCTTCGGCTTACAGTCCAGCTTGAAACGCACACGGGGTGAGGGGCTGTCAGCAAGGTGCTGGGAATGTGTGTGCAGAAACCTGCCCTGCACTGAGGGAGGTCTACGCCCGCAGGGAGCTCTATGTTGATAAGCAAAGACATCTCAAGGACACTGCGTATGAAGATGCTGCCCCTGCTTTCCATTCCCTCTGCAGTCCTAGTGCCACTAAGTGCCCATCAGTCTCCAATGGACAACAGCCCTGTATGAAAAAGTCACAGCCATTTACTGGTGGCCTTCCCCTGGCAGTGTCCTCTGCCACATCTGGAGGAAACGACCCCAGCCCCTGCCAGCCCCTAATCTCTCCCTCTCTTCCCAGCTGAGTTTGCAAAGACTTATTTCCAAGCTAGCTCGGCTGATTTGGGGTGGGATGGTTGGGGCAGCCATCAGATCCTTAGAAGATGCACTGCTCTCTGGCGGGGAGGAAGGCTGGGGCACACTCTTCTCCCTCGAGCACAGCCAGGGTCACTCTTATGGGGTGAATCGCCCACAATTGTGCCTTACACCATGCAGCAGAGGCATTAAGGAAACTATGAAATGCTGTTGAAGTTAAAGCTGGTTGATTCCCTCATGTTAGCAGCAAAAGCAATTCCTGCAGCTGCAGCCTTGGCCACTCCCCTGTTACAGCAGAGACCAAGCACAGCCCTGATTGCCTTAACGCCGTGATGTAAAATGGGTAAAACAAATCAATCACTCGGAGATACTTAGACCTCATCTACGTTTGCCCCTGGAGTAAAATAAAAGCATCAGTGCCCTGACCTTTCTCCCACGTGAGCTTGTTTCTTTACACTCCAGAATTAAGCCGCTGAACAAGGGGTCCCTGGCACACGCAGAAATTGATGGCATTGGAAAGGGTTCAGGAGAGCTCTGGACCTGGGCCGAGGAGCAGTGGGAACCAGTGGTGCTGATCTTTTCCAGGGCAGATTCTGAAAAGACCTGGCTGGAACCCAAGCAAGAGAAGAAAGGCAGATGTGCCCTGGCCTTCCTGACACTCTGGGTCTTCCCTCAGTCCAGGGGTTACATTCGCTACCACCTGAAAGCAAAACAGCCTTAAAAGCGAGCGTGCAAGTATGCTAATCTCTTAGGACAGCACATGCATAAAAGCAAGTGTTCATATAAATGATACCCCTCACGTCAGGCTGAATTTAATCATCAAAGGAGAAAAAGCACATTTTGTTTGGTCTTTTACTAGTCAAAAATGGCTGGTATTTAATAAGCCCTGGAGCCAGATCTCAGTAGGACAGGCTTTTTATGGGCCAGAGGCACCTACCGTCCCGTCCCTCTCCACACACAGCCACTGACCTATGTCCAGCTGATTTGAATTTACTTCCTAAATCTGATGCTTCTCCCAGTTAGATCAAAAAAAAAAAAAAAAAAAAAAAAAAAGAGAGAGAGAGACAGAGAGAAACATGGCATTTCTAGACCACAGTTCTTGGTGTCACTACACATTACTGATAATTTAGGAATGCTACAGAACATCTCAAGTTTAAAGTACTTTCATGGTTCCAATGGAGAGCTAAAACAGATGGGGTTTCAGTGTGACCTTTCAACCCACCAAACACTGTTGACCCAGATTATAGTTCAACAAAGCTGCTCTCGGATTCATGTTACATTTTGGGAGAAACACCAGGGTTACAGTGAGAAGGGAGAGGCTGCTCGGGGGCAGCTCGGATGGCTGGCTCCGAGAGCTGCTGGCTGGGGCTGGCACCTCTGCCCCGCTCCTCGCCTTTATGCCAAGGGAGGTGCTCAGTGCTCGGAGAGAGCCCCGCCGAGCTGTCATAAAACGCTGGGAAAGGAATTCAGGGATGGGAAGAATAACAGCTGGGAGATTTCACTGAGTAATCAAGGAGAGGGTCAAAAATTAGCAAAAAGGGAGGGGTGCTCCAGCCGAAAAGCCGTTTTTTCCAAGCTCAGGCTTCCCGCTAGAAAGCAGGAGCTGCAGACTTGTGGTGGTGTTGAAGAAGGGCCAGGTTTTATCGCAGAGGGGGCTGCATTTCAGCAGAGGGTGAAGAGATTGCTACAGCCCAGGCGGCTCGGCGGCGGGGCTGGCCAGCCCGAACAATGTGCCCACCCAGGCTGGGTCGCAGCGAGCCCAGCTCGGCTGTCTGAGCCCAGCCGGTTGGGAACTGGAGCAGGACCATAAACCGCCCAGTGCTGTGGCATCCTATTGAAATGGATGAAGTTCCTGTCAATGTGCTATTATTTTAGACATTACAGCACTAAAAATAGTGCTTGTATTTTTTTAGCAAGCTTGTTGTTTTCAGGAGCTCTGAAAATATAAAGGGTTCCATAAGTGCTAAGAACAAGCTTGTGAAATAGTCTCACTGGAATACAAAACCACTTGAAAATATTGTTTGTTACATTTCCCTATGAACCCAACAATAGACTACATTTTGCTCAGACACTGAATTTATTTTACTATAAGAAAATATAGGGGAACCCCCCACAAAACCTAACTAGTTTTTCTCTATTCCAGGCAGCAGCCAGAATCTGGACTCTCACGAAGTGTTTCCGAAATGCTATCACCATGCCAAAAGCTTCTTCCATCTCTTTGTCCGCCAAAATAAAATGTTCCTGCTCCAAACCTTAATTATCTCTGCTTGTAACAACAAAACCAGAAAAACAACTCTTACGTCCTTCGAGTGGAGATCAGCTGCATGAGAAGGACCGGGCTCATCTTAATCCCGGTAAGACTGACATGTGTCCTAATTGTGAAATCCGTACAGCATTTTTCAGAGCGGCTTTTTGCAACTGCTGCCCACGTCTATCACTGCTTGTTGGAGCCCTGCCGGAGCCTCTGCCCCCCAAGCCGCCAGCACCGCAGCCACTGGCGGGGGCAGCTCCAATTCTCCCCGGTCCGGCACGAGGCCGTCGAGCAAAACCTTCGGTACCCGGTGGGGAATTTCCCAACACATCATCCCGGGAGCCCTCGATGCCGAACAAGTAGGAGCTTATCACCGTGTCGCTGTTCTGTAACTGAAATGGGATGATGATGTGCTGGTAGCTGGCCAACATTTTGTGTTGCAACATTTTCCAGATTATAGCAGATGATAAAGGTGCTGCGTTTAATGAGTTTTGTCAACTCAGTTATCGCTTTCACATCGCACGAAGCAAGTTTGGGGCTAGACTTAGCAGCTCTGCAGCCCCTTTCATTCCAAAATTTCAAAGTGATTTGTCCGCATTAATCACATCTCAAAGCTGCCTTGTGAAATATCTGTTTGGGCTCCGTAAGAGCATGAGGGCTGGCTGCAGCCACCCCGGCCAAAGGTGTGGGGGGGTAGTGGCTGCCTGGCGAGCAACAGCTGGCGTGGCACAACCCTTCCCTGGACTACGCTCAGCCACCTGAGATCTGTGGGGCAAGAGCACTGCCAGGCACTTTACTATTACTGTGTGTAACACCACTGGATGGATTTTTCTTCCCTGAATTTAGAACCCTCCTAAACTCTCAGCCCTCTCCATGTCTCCTAGCAGGGAGTTTTGTAGTTTAAATACAGAGAGTGTTAAGAAGATTCTGCTTTTCCTGCCTCTGACTCTGCCTTCTCCTCACTTCCTTTGGTTTGCTGCTTTGTTGGAAGAGACATCCCCTGCTCGCCTTCCCCACGCCACCCAGGCTTTGGAGACATCTATCCCTTCTAAGTCCTATCTTCTCAAAAGAGAAAGGCCAGACACACAGTCGTGTTTAAATATCTGATTGCTATATATGTGCCAAACTGCCACTGAAACCAATGCTAAGAGAACGTGAAATCCCTGGGGAATGACCCAAAAGGGTTTGCCATCCAGCATGTGCAATGTCAGAAAGCACTCGTCCCAGCTCCCTCTTTCTTGCTCTGACCAACAGGCACGTGCACAGAAATAAGATGTTATGCAGTGAGCAACAAGCCAAGATGTTATACAGTAAGCAACAAGCCTTTCCCGTTGTGTGATGGGAATTAACGAGGCTGACTCTACCTGCCAGATGTGTTCCTTCTCCAGGCTTACTCTGCCCTGTTGGCAGGGGACGTGAGAGGATGGGGAGAGGCACAGATTAGCATTCAAAACTAAGTTTTATATTTAGATGACTATGAATACATACATGTACTCTTTCCTCATCTTCTCACACCACTTATTTTCTGTTTTTAATTACTTTAAAAACTCTAATTTTGAAAGATTATTATTTCTTTAATCAAATTTTTGCCTGCACCCCAAACGCAGGCTTAATGTTACAGCTATGGCTGTAAGTCCAAAGGAGACAGATTTTCTGTCCCCACCCATGAAGAACAGTTGATTCATTTAAAACTGTGCCAAGGCCATATGCAAATCTTCCTAATAGAAGCAGCTGCCGGACTCACAGCCCAGGGGATAAACACAAGTTATGCTCATGCCGCTGCCCCAACTCATGTCCCCAGAATCACATTCAGGTGGATGAAATCGCCGTGAGCTCGCTGCAGCCACGGAGGTAATTGTAAAGGAGAGCTGAAGCCCCCGTACGCCGGGGATGCAGCTCAGGCAGCAGGAGTGCAGCCTGTGTAGGAAAATGTGTAGGAAAATGTGCCTGGGCTCTCCTGCAGCAAACTGGCATTGTCCTCGGGCAGCTGTGCCAGTCTGCAGCACATTAGGGTTTGGCCCATGTTTGCTGTTGAGAAAACAACCTTCCATCTGGATTTCATCCTCCTAAACCCCGTGTGTATATTTTATTTGTGTATATTCTGTAACTGACAGAATGTTTTATACAGTTTTAGGATAGACACTAGGATGATACCTAGGAAAACAGCTCTTTTGTGTTAAATGGAAAAGACAGCCTTTCTGCTTTGCTCTTTTAAAGCTTGTCTGACAAATATCTGGATGAACCTAAGTCAGGGAAAGACCAAGTCAGAACTGATGAAGAGGGGGAGAACCTGGAGGAACTGAAGGTCCCCCTCTCACTGTCCAGTCCAGGAGCCCAGCCTTCCAGCTGCTGCCCACCAAATGCCAGGCCACAGGTCCTGCTTCTCACTTTTAAACAGTAACAGAAATCCTCTTAACTCTGAGCTCCTTTGGTGGAAATCAAACGTCCCTGCTTAGTGGTAGGATGTCAGGTGGCTGCGACTGACTACGCTTCGTCCCCTAGAAAGCATATAAAATCAAGGCATGTCACTACACTGCTTCTTTTCTGCTCCTTTCACATCCCCAGTCTTGATCAGTGATCCATGCTTTTTGTTGCCTAAAAACTAGATTTCCATAACATGTTTTGCTGTGGACAGTTTATCCTTTTATTTTTTTTATTTTTTATTTTTAACAGAAACTGCAGCCAGATCAGGCTCCAGTGCCCCGTAATCTCTTGTTTGTTTATATAGTCCATGAAGGAAAGAGTCCAACAGCAGAACGTGTTTGAGAGCATCGCACGTAGTACCCGTTTCACATCCCCAAAACATCACACACTGCTTCTCTGCAGAGCCCGCACCTCCAGGAGGTGGAGTTGCCAATCACAGTCATGGTCCACAGCTTCCCAGCTTGGGTCAAACTGCAGTGACCCGGTCTGCATCAAACCTGGAGCTGTTCTGGAAACAGTTTTTCCCTCTAGCTATTAAAAAAACAAGGGAGAGAGATTTTCCTGTGAGTTTTAAGACTCCAGAATTATTTCAAGGAGCAGCATTTCAAACCTATGACGATGTGCCATATGGTTAGAGTAAGTGTAAGAGTAAGGTTGAATTTCTTGGAAAAGAAACAAACTCCTTTTCAGCTGCAGAGAACCCAAAACCAAAACAGAAACATCCCTCCTTTTCTTTTCTCCTTGTGTCATGTAAATTTGTGGAGGAATATTATCAAAGTGAGACACACTGTGTGAAGTTGTGTTATGTATACTGTTCACAATGGATAATTTATTTTGGGTTAATTGCTCCTGTCCAAGACCCATCACTGTCTGAGTCAGATGCTCCAGATTATGTAATGGTTTGGGAACCTATGTCCGCAGGGCAGAGATCCCCTTTTGGAACACGTATTTCTCCCTCTACGGCTCTCTCATGTCTTAAAGAGGTTAAGGTAGCAGAAGGTTAACAACCCAAAAAGCTCCATTAAGAAATCTGGATATACCAGGTGAAAATACGGTATTCAGTTTAATTCAATTAATTATTCCAGAAGTGCTTCTTGTGTGCTATCAGTAAATACGTCAGGCAGATGACCGACTTTCTGTTGGAGGGCTGTTTTTCACAGAAGGACAATTAACAGAGGAAAAAAAAACTTGCTCTGAAGCTGTACTGCATCTGATCAGTGCTTAATGTAGAAACATTGGTGAGAAAGAGGAGGAAGCATGAAGAAGGTAATTCTCACTCCCTGAGTTTCAGAGCCAGTCCCAGCCAGGACAATGGCTCAGATGCCCCGCTCTGGTGCTGCTCTGCAGCCGTCCTGTAGCAGTGGAGCTTTGCACAAACCTCCCCAGAGGGTGATCTGCTCCCATGAGGGCCAGCTGCAACATTTCCCCGCACTCTTTCCATCACTAAAATGCTACAAAGGGATTCCAAATTCTTACCCAAAGCCTCCACAGTTGAGGTTGAACTTAATGTTCCACTTTGGGTGCAATTTTCAAACCCATCAAATGCTTGAGAAGAGAACAAACATTCACATATGTGTTTTTTTCCTTAAAATTCCTTCCTTCATCTCATTTGAGGACTCTTCTGACCATCACTCTAGACTTCATCTGAGCCTCAGGGCTGCAAAAAGTTGTGCCCAGTTTCAGACTTTGCAATAAGAGTTTTGCTTAGATTTACATTCAACCTCAGAAGATGCAAACCATTTCTACGGCTAATTTAATGAAGGATGATCAGTCAAAGAAATCCTCTTCCCACCTCGAGAAATAATATTATTTAAATGGAAGAAAACTGTTCTTAATTAATAATGAAGTATGAAACATATATAATTTACAATGACGACACTGGGGAGAAACACTGCCGCATTGTTCCAGCAAGATGATCAATGACATCAAAATACGAGTCTCAGAAATTTGAATTGTTCTAGACTGCAATCGGGAAAAATAAAATGGCTCCACCTACTTACCAGTGAAAAAATATATCTTCTGAAAAAGTCCTCCAATTTTCAGTCATTCTGGACTTTATGCAAAATCTTGTGGCTTTTTCTGGTGCTGTTTTTATGATGTTGACAATCAAATCTCCAAGTGACATCAGTACTGGTGGGACAAAAAAGGAAACAAAATGAAACGGTTAGAGCATAGACATTCTGGAAACTCAAAGCAAATAAAAAAAAATCACTGGAAAAAACCATAGTGGATCTTAATTAAGAGCCTGTCTTTATTGTAGCAAAGCAAATCATTAACAGCTTGTGTTTAAATTTCTATCGGTATTTCCTTTCCAAACAGTCAAGGAGCGTAGCTAACAAAATACGCCGTGTGGCCATGCACAAGATAATCATCAGCTTAATTGGACCAAAGTGCATTAACATCTTCTAGCTCGATACCAACAAAAGTCCACCAAAAAATAGCCACATAATTCACCATCTAAACTTCAGCTCTTCCCTGAGCATGAATCACAGGATCCTATAATTGCTCCCCAGTGGCAAAACCACAAGCATGGAAGTAAATGAACCATGATAAGAGTCTCTCATATTAAAAGCATCATAAAAGCCCAAACACAAAGCCTAGCAAGAAGTGCCCTTCTCCACATGGCACAGCTTTGAGCAGGCTGCATTCACCCCCCCGGGTGCAGCCTGTGCTCTTCTGCGCACTGGAATTCGGCCGCTTCGTGACAATATTCCAGACATGGAATTAACACTTCTGAAAGCTTTTAGGGATCAAAGGTTGTCCCCTTCGCAAGTTTTTTCATACCGAGGACATGATGAAGCAGTCTGGCTCTAGTTGGAAAAATAATTCAGATGACACTCGGAGGGCTTGTGGTAAGAGGCGGCGGCTGGGGAGCCGGGACCGAGGTTGGCTTCAGCCTGGCGGCGCGGTCTCCCGGGCAGGCTTTGCCCTCGCACCGATGTGGCCACTGCAGAAGAAGCCTCTGCCCTCCATCTGCAGGGAACAGGGTCTGCTGCTAACACTCCTCAGGGGTCTTACAGATGGAGACCCACGTACCGAAACAGCTCCTGCTTGCCCCGGAGTTAACTCAGACTACAAACGTTACGCGGAGCAATGGGATGCTTGCTAACTGGCACGTAGTCCTCCATCAGAAGCGAGCCAGAGTCGCAGCTCAGAGGCAACCCGCCTTCCCTGGGTGAACCGAAGGGCAGCACCCTCCCTGGGAGTGACAGAAAGTCAGCCCCTAAGCTGTGCAGACAGACAATGATTTTAGTTTAGTTTAGTTTTTATAGGTGACACATCCAGAGCTAAGGGTAGTGTCTCAGTCCCCGTGACAAAATGGGATTGTTGCTGCTCTGTCGCTGCTGGTGATGGTGAAGAGAGCTGCGCTGCTGCTGGCTCCAGCTGGTGGGGGTGTTACACATCCCAATTCCATCCCCTTTGCAGTGGGAAGCCGGCACTATATTTGCAAGACCCTAACTGACCGAGCTGTCCAAGCTCTGTTTTCAGTGGGCTTTCAGGTGTTTCGAAGACCCTTTTGACAGCATGTGCCCAATTCCTTCAGGCACTATCAAAAATGCCGTCTTTCCTGGGGATGGCTGACTAAACAGAAGTTTCAACAATCATGTCATAAATATCTCAAGACAAGCCTGTTGATTCAGTGAAATGTGTGGTTGGCTCCTATTGTAAATGCATTCACAGAAAACCTCACAGTCCGCTGCCACTTGGGATTAGTTGTGAGCAAAAACGAGAAACGTTTGGGGGGTTTTTTAATAACATTTTGATACATTACAAAGTGGCTTTTCTTTTAATTTTATACCACATCGTTTGAGATGACATGAAGCAACATAATTTGTCAAGACAAGATATATAAAAATAAATAAATAAGAAGGGATTAGAAGGAGAGGCGGTTCTGAAAGTTTGTTAGTTGGAAATGGCTCTAATTTAAATCAGAAATGTCTGGATTAGATTATTCTGACAAGCTAAAAGGAGGCAAAATTGTGCTACACATTTATGAAGCAAAAAGGACATGGAGAGAAAGAGATGTCTTCTGGCTGAGCGGGTGGCTCTCCAACCCAGCCGCCTCTGGGTTTGAGTCCAGATCTGATAAAGGCTGGTAGCCCTGAGCAAGCCACTTTAAAACTTCAGATCCATGGGTGAGCCAGGCCATGAACCAGACACGTTCAAATCAGTAACCATCAGAGGGCAGAGGACATCACTTTTACGGTTAAGATGATCTTTCTACTGAATAAAGTCCTAGACTTTGGCAGGCAAATCCAGTTACCGACCACTTCTAGGAAAGGGGAAAGTCTTCCCACTCGGCAAACCTCCCCAGCGTGACATGCAAAGCCCCAGCAGCGATGGGGCAGAGATCCTCCCGACCAAACACAAACCAGCCTCACTGTAGTCAGCCGATCAACCAGAAATCAAACTAACCCAAGCAGAGCTTTTAATTCTAGCAAAGAACAAAGTCAAATATTTCCAGCTGGAGAAGGGGAGATCCGGCTTATCTGACAGTTCAGGGAGCAGCTTATTTAACCGAAGTGCAAAGTCCCAGGTCCCCAGCTGAAACCTGCAGAGCAGAGGCTGAACCAGAGCCCTCCACCCCTCTGCTGTACCGGCCAAGATGTTTGGCAGAGTGGTAGACTAGTATCCTGACCTTTTCTTCCTGAAATTTTCCTAAATTCCACCATCGTGGGTGGAAGTGGCACTGAAACAGATATTTTCTAAGTAAAACTGCACATTTCTAAAAATCAGCATTTCCCCCGGGAGCCTTTTTTAAAATAAAACGAATTATAATATGGAGCTTGTGGAGCACTTTGAAGAAAAACAGTATTATTAAAACAATACTGTTCTAATTCCAATAATTACTATAATAAAACTAAAAGGATTATATGATTATATTCACATTATGGTATTACCTTATGTCTCAAAGGATCCAGCATGAATTTCAAAAAGAAATTATTACAACAGTTCAATCATTTCTTAGCAGCTCTAACCCCCTTGGGCTAGGTGTCAGAGGAAAAAAACAACAACAAAAAAAAAAACAAACAACTCTCCAAAGCCATGAAAGTTTAAAGACCCAGCTTGTCAGAATGACACCCTCCTTACACATGTATAATTTGTGCTTATGGATAAATGGCAGCGGGATTCTGGCACTGGCATTTTAACTAGGTGAATATAAACACCACCATGCCAAAAAGCAGCCCTATGCTGTGCACAAAAGTAAATTTAACCTCTCAGACAGCACATGAGAAAATTCAGTCCTAACTGTTCTCCCAGTCAGGATTTTTCTTTCTAAGCACTCATGTGAAAGCCTTCTGCGTGATCAAGTTCCTGGGTTTTTCTTTACTTCTCAGGCAGAAAGAATAAGTCCCTCTTGCTGATACTTTAATCTCGGTTCTTTAAAATCCAGATAGGGTGAGCATGAGGTTCAGCCTCCTGCTCCATGCCCTTCAGCTCCTGCAATGCCTCGCCTTACAGCTTGCTTACAGATATATTTCAATTGGTAATATTCAAAATTTCCAAATGGAAAATAGCTGCTGGTATGTGAATATGGCCAAATTGCAGGACAATTTTATTCCCACCAGTCGTTGCCATGCAGTGTGAAATTACAGCTCATATTACTCCATACCATGGCTTGCAGAAATTTGGAATAAAACTTTAAAAATATTAATGTGTATGCAAATGCAGTCTTGCACATAAATCAAGCACGCACACTTCATCTGGTGCTTTGGCTTTATGAAATGATAGATCAAAGCAGAACAAATGAGAAGATGGAGCCCAAATTAACACATTAACTGAAACAGAGCACTCTCAGATCCTGGAAACCACTCTGTCTGGGTGTCACATATCCGATTACATTCCTCATAACTCAAATGACAGAACAGGCTGAGAGAAGCGAGGATGCCTATTCCTACTCATCACCAGCTACTCACATTAATTTTTTTCAGAGTACTAATAATTATCCTTAAAGAAGAACAATTAAAATCCAGTGTAATTGGAAGTCTGGTTATGATTACAGATGAGTCAAACTGCTTTGGAAAACGAACACAGAACTGTTTGGAGCTCTATTGGTATTTTATTAATCATGTCATTAAAATGGATACATAAAGTGGGTGCAGCTATACAGTGGGATCTTCAAAAGCTCTCACTAGCCGCACTCTGCTCCTGGTAAAGTTGGTAGAAGTTTTATTCCTTGAGTTTAATGGGAGCAGGGTTATGCAAGAACTAAGTGTTTTTTTTATAACATCCCACCCATCTCGTTCGGAGGCAGCCCTTTCTTTCTGGTGATCCCATAATCCTGAAAGGATTTTGCTGTCCCAACAGCAGACCCGAGACTGGAGGCGCTACAGGGCCTTGAGCCTGGGGATATGGGGCAGGGGAGATCTTCCCATCTTCCTCCGTCTATCGGGGACAAGACCCGATAGCAGCTGGGGCTCCGTGTCGTGGAGGGAGGACTCAGCCTGAGCCTGGATGCTGAGCCTGCTGCTGGGGGTAGAGCGCATGAGACTTGGCCTTACAGAGCTGAAGAGTAATGCAGCAATTTGGAGCAGATGGTTAGCATCAGAGAGCTGTTTAAAGAAACAGTGTTGAGAGTAGAGAGCTGAAAAATAACATAACAGGAGATTTATTTGTGGTCGTTGGTTCAGGGCTGTCTAAGAAATATCAGCAGTGGCTGGCACTGTCAATTCATCACAGATAACATGGAACCTTGAACCAAATAGATTTTGGCTTTTTGTTTTGCAAAACCAAAGCCTAATCCGATAAGAGTGGGTCTAAACAAAGCAAAACCTCTTATACTGTCCTCCAAGATGGCTCCCTCGGGCACCAGACCTCCAAAGCAGGTTGTTAAGAAAAAATGGGAAAGTACCGCAAAATGCAGAACTTCAGGGATAAAGCTTTCCAGTGTTTTGCTTCTCAATCATTTTGTCACCATTGGAAATTTGGGCTGAATCACGTTGGAAAAATGGGCGATCATTCATAGAAAGCAAAGGTAAAGAACAAGAACAAGCAGTGGGAATTAAGCTTAGCTCTCTGCTCTGCCCACTGCTCTGGCCAACTCTGGAGAAACCTCTCAGATGCACGGACAACCCTCTGCAGCTAAGCAAGTGATGCCAGCAGGCTAGAAGAGGTACACTACCAGCAAAACTTCTTAACAGCATAAGTAACTTGAAAAAGATGAGTTTAAAGTAGATTGTCATCTGGTTTTGTTCCAAGAACGCACCTACCCAGAATTAAATCAATCATACAAATCTCTAAAAAGGCAGCAAAAGATCTCAAACTCCAAACAATACACCAAAAAGTGGTGCTAAAATTAAAAGAAGGATTCCCTGAATAAGATGATATAAGACCTTAATTTTCATGCTGTAATTAAAAAAAAAATCTACTCGTAATCCCCTTGAAAAGTGATCCCCTTGGAATGAATTGTCTTAATGCTTTACATCTGAAGGAAGCAAGGTAAGACAGTGCTATACTGCATTTTCTTCTATCTGAGGGAAGCTGGAAATAATCTGGAGAAAAGATTATTTCCAACTTTCCAGCTCTTTTTCTATAATTAACAGGATGTAAGACATAACAAACAGAGGCTGAAGAAAACCACAAACTCTCCATATGGGGTTCAGTTCCTGTTTACTAGTATCCTGTTTACAGCATAGGCTTTGATGGTCAGATAATCAGGCCTCTCATGTTCCCAGAATGACCACACTTATTCTGTACTTATTTAAGACTGGGAAGACTTTTTAATAAAAAAATATGTCGAGGAAACAAAGCAGAGAGAGATTATAACAATATGCATCGCTACGGAAATACCAGACTCATTGTTATAGAATACAAAATTACCAAATACCCTTTTGTGTGAAAATAGCAGGGCGATGTGAATTGTTAGTTCAAATGGAGGCGAGGAACAAAGTCCTTTCCCTCCCGCCACCATCCTCGTCTGTGTCGGGGTCATCTAACGCCCAGCTGGAGGAAGCAGAGATGCCCGTTTCCCAGAGCATCCCGGCCTGGGGCATGCAGTGTTGCTGGTGGCCAGGGGCTCGGCAGGGGCAGGAGGCAGGTGCTGCTCGTCAGCCCGCACACCTCAGCTCCAGGACAAGGAGACTCAGCTGTGGGCTTGGCTGCTGCTCTTTGCTAAGGTGTTGTCTTTGACCCAGAGGGCCAGTTCAGATCCGCAAAGTGCAGATAAACCCGAGTGGCACCAGAACAAATAAAACCCAACCATTTTTATACATGGCAGAGTTGATTCCTGCCTTGTTGCATGCCATTCTATTTATCTACTCAGAGGTGTAAAGCTTGGTGAAGTCTGGTTGAAATGGAGACAGCAGAAAGTGCATGCAGGACTTTTCTGTTTCTGCTGTTCTTGCATGTAACGCTGCTTCCCAGGCAGCAATTGCATCTTACCTGGGGGGAACACAACTTTTTGATAGCCATTTATCAAAGTGCTGAAAAGGTCGAATTGCACATTGCCAGGGGCAGCCCCGTGCTGCACTGCAGGAGGAGGACTCAGTCCTGCCAGACTGCAGCAGGACGAGTCTAGGCAGGGGGCTGCATCCCACAGCATGGGACAGAGGGACGCATCGCCCCCTTGGCACCACTTCCCTGCACCATGGGCTCTCTGCCTGGCTTGAGCACCTATCTGGGACCAAATGAGACTTATGAAATGACTTCCAAACTGCCTCGATCCGTCAGAGGAGAACACGCAACTCTAAAAGACAATTCTTATCTTCTTGGCATGGGAGACTAAAACAAAGGATTCAAAACAGCAGTTGGTGGGGAGAAGGAGCCATAAAGTAATTCTTCAGAGACCTGGAGAACGAGTGAAGTATTTACTCAAAAATATCTTAAAGACTAAAAAGTTGCTGCCCACATCTCTGAGACAGCGAGGGCTTTTTGCTTGTGACTGCAACAAAATGCTACCAGGGGAGTTTGCAGCAGGAATGGCAAAATCCCATGAGCTGCATTTTTGGGGCTTTTTGTGCCCCAGATAATAAAAATTTTGCAACATTAGTTACTCTTGTGATATTCACATGCCCTCAGACACAAAGTTTGCCATTGGAGTCAGTTGCTTTCCAGTTTTGACCTGAACTGGAGCCACAGCTGTATGGACACGTTCAGAATTTGGGAAAGCCACAGAAACCTGGAGTCAGTGTAGCAGTTTTGCTGATCCCCTGCTATGATGTCAGCTTCTGTCACCATCTTCACGGAAAAGTGTATTCCCTTCTTTACAAGGAGTTTCTTCTCCTTTCTCTGTAACAGCCAAATTTTAGAAATTTTATTCTATTTGGCACAGGCCAATTTTTCATCATTGTGGGATGTGTTTTTTGTTGTTATGAATTTAACACCATTAATTTCATTGTTAATTTCTTGCAACATTGCCGGTGATGTGTAAAGTGTACAGAATGTACAAAAATAGGAGTTTATTCTTTTTTTTCTTCACTTGAGAGGAGAGCTCAGGAGTGGAGTGGCCTGCTGTAGAAGACCTTCCTATTTTTATTTCTTCTTTAGAACTTCTGCTACGAGAACAGTGATTTAGAGAAGTTACGCTTAGCAATCAAAATTTTCTCATTACTTTGTAGCTGTATGTGCTAAGAAAGCTTGCAAGTATTTAAGTAAATAAAATTAAGAATGATTGCTAGATAGTCAGAGATAACATATTGTATAACAGCTTTTATCTGTAACAGAACCAAGGAATCGTCATAAATAAAACTGCTGAAATTATGCATTGCAAATAAATAAGTTTGTTTATTTAGATTTTGCTTGTAATTCTTTCATAAATATCTTTTCATTTTGCTTTTGAATCTGTTCAGTGTTAGAAATGGTTTGCATCCAAAGCCATGTTGCTATACCAGATCTACTGATGTCATATGCTGACTTTACACATGGAATTTTTAAGGACAGCTCATCAGCAAGTCAATGGAGTTGCACAATTTACATCATCTGACAGTCTAGCCCCTATATAGCTCTGTCTGCATCAGTTAAAATCAGGTGACACTTATAGGTTATCATGCTTTCTCCTGACTAGAAACACTGATTTTGTTGTTTTCCTCCCCAAAGAGAATCACTCATATCTTATGAAAGAGGAGGAAAGTCCCCGTGACTCACATAGAACCACCTTAATCAGTGTAGTTTGGGAAGGCATCTTGGTCAAGATATGCTTCCTCGGGGAGATGGTCTGCTGGGAAAAGGGCCAACATCTAAAAATTTCTTGGAAAAGATAGAAAACAGATGGAAACTTTTTCAACACTATTGTTTTTTTATGTAAATTATTTTAGGGCTCCTGAAGAGGATGAGATTAAGAACTTTAGAACACAGTTAATTAATAGCAGTGATCTTTGTATAGTTTGCACCATAAATATACCTGGCTTCTAACAGAAGAGCAAACAAGCTGTTTGAAGGGTTATCATGGGAGTGAAAGATTTCAATCTCATTTAGCCTGAGGTTTATCTGAAGAACTCCATTTGGCCAAGATCTCCTCTCAGTCTCCTGATTCATACCAGTATAAATGAGGAAAAAATCTAGCCCAAACATTTTATCAGGTTTAATATCATCATAATTACAAGCAGCCCATTTCTCTCAGTAATTATACCACGGAGATGGAAGTTTAACCCCATCCTTACTCCAAGGTGTTCCCCTCCTAGGTGATGCCTGTGGCATATTCATATTCATTTGTGCTTCTGAATGGCTGCACCCCATATTCTGTGCACAAAATATGACTTTCAGTCATGTTATGGACATCCCATTTAGAGCACGGCCCCTCCAGTAGGGATAAGGTGTAATATTTTTTCAGTAAGTTAATAAAGCTGGATTCAAACCCATAACTGAGAGGCAGCAAGCTCCGTAACCAAATAACATTCCCAAGAGCCTTTCAGCCTGCAGGAAAACCATTTCAGTCCATGCAACTCATTCCTAACCATAAAAAAGTCTTAACGATATGTTGTTGGTTGGACTCTGCCATCGGCTCAGCGCAAAGCTTGCCCGATAGGTCAGATGCTCACGGATATAATTTCATCAACTGCTTGGCTCAAGGGAACTCGCTACCTTGCGGAAGGAGCTCAGCACCACGTTCATTAGTCAGTCGTGGCTCACAAAACCCTAATGAGGTCACTATAGTTCATCAAGGTAAAATGACTCACTTGACACCACCCGTGTCACAGCCAGATAAAGATCCTTGCTGCTCCACAAATGCTGCCACTGAGACACTTGTTATCGGTCGTTAAGACAAAGCTATGAGCTGTTGTGAAAATACGATTGACTTCAGAGTGTTTTACTCTGGAGGACTGGAATTAGACTGAAGATCTCTCTTATTTTTAAAGGATAAACATTGTGATTTTGTTGAGCTGAAGTCTGTAGAATTCATCTTACAAGTTCAGTCATCTGCCTGCCACAGGCCATGAGTTGCTGCCTTTCAGCAGAAAGTGAGGATTCATCATTGTTGTATTATTATTGAACACCCTTTATGTTGATAATAAATCAGTTTAACTACATCTGTCACTGGATGGCTCCAACAATCACGCTATTGCACAAACCCATATACCACCCTCTCTGCAGCCTACTGCAATCCGAGCGCTTTGGGAAAACAACTGTCTCCATTTCAGCTTAGTGTGCTATCTGCAGCCTCGAACAATAAAATCCCCTTACCAGGAGCTTCCAGGAAGTGCAAAAAACTCATGATGTTCATTTACTGAGGGGCCAAAAGGCCAGGTCCTCAGCTGAGAAAATCATAATGGAGCCACAATTTTCTCAGTAAAACTGCTCTCCAAGAAAATCCTTCTCCTGGCGCCCTGCTGAGAAGATTTTCATATTCTCTTCAGTTATCAAAGAGCAATAAATATTAAATAGACTTGGTCAATACTTTTAATGTGGTTTCTTTTTGTTGCGGGAATATGCTGCTTTGCCCAAACAGATATAGTTTGGAGGGGTGGGACAGCTTCAGTAGATTTTTTGAATTTCAATTATTCTTCCAAAAACAATGGTTTGAAATGGTCAAACAAGCTTTCCTTGGCATTTTCACAACAAAAGTTTTATTTGAAGAAACTATTCATTTTGAAATATAAGTTGACATATTGCAAAAAAAAATAATCTAAACACAAATACAAAGTTTAGTGGTTTTCTGATGAGCTATGGGAAAAAGATTTGAAATCTTAAAAGGTCTTTAGGTACAATAAAACCATTTTCTTATGAATTCTAGTACTAACTGCATACAGTAGCTTCATACTTATAGATTAGTCAATAGGACTATGTTTTATAGAGTATACCAACAAAATAAAATACAGTCTACTAATTATGATATGCATTGAAACTAATTGTACCAAACCAAAACTCCCTTACTTGAAATTAGTGCCAAAACTTCCATTGAATCAAGAGTTTGTCCGGACATAAAACACCAAGCATTTACTCGGGGGCAGATCTTACAGCAAGATCCATCGTGAGGAATCTAATCTGATTCTACTCTTGCAATCATGTATGGCTCCTCCACTACAGCTGAGACAATTTACCCCAGTTTTTGTCTCTGAAAAGCCCAAAGAGGAGAGCTCTAACTGTGCTAGGATGATTTCCAGAGCATTGGGGTTACAAATAAAAAAATTTAAAAAAAAAAATAAAAAAGGGGCTCTTTTTCATTGAGAATCCAACTGAGAATGGAAACTGTAGGGGAAGTGGAGGGAGAGACAGAGCCCCCAATCTCTTTCTGAAATGAGCGGTATTTGAAACTAATCTCTTAGTCTCTGCTCCTCAATGGTGCATAAAATGGCCCATTCAAGGAGTACCAATATTTCTTTCTAGTAAATTATTAACCCTACTAGGAAATGGTTTACGAAAGAGAAGCAGTCAATCTTAAACCCTCTTCACTCAAATAACAGATCTCTAACACATGCAATCCTGCTCCATCGGTAGAAGCTCTTAAACAATACATAATATCTCCTAGGCAACTGCAGTACTATATGAGAGCTGTTTTATTAGTTTCCTAATTAAATTTCAAACTTCATAGCAGTGACAGATTCTTGGTTATCTCTGCTGCAAAAATTCAGATGGGATGCCAGAGGGAAAGGATGGGGCTGTTCGTCTTATTGCATGCCAAGATTTTGCGCTACCGGTTACACTCGTCAACCTCTATCTAAAGCAGTTAAGAGCTATAAAGAATTCATTAAAAGGGCTGAGATTTATTAGAGGCACCTCAAGCTCATTAAGGATGCTGATGAAATGTGAAGCCCTTGAATCGACACACCATTTAAGAAGTGCTCAAGTACAGCTTTTATTTTTTCTTTTTCTCCAAAACACTTCACTTTAAAAAAAAATATATAATGTTTTTAATGTTTTCTTTGATGAAAATTATCGTTTTCATCTGTCTCTTTTTTCTTTCTTTTATGAATAGTAAAATCATAGCAAGATTTGAATGTTTTAGAAAGCGGGGAGAAAGATAAGGAATTTTAGAAGATTTTTAATATGGTTTAAATTGTGGGAAAAGCATGAAAAAGAGAAAGGGGAATGAGAGGACTCAAATAGCCACTGCTGTGGAAAAAATAACTTCAATAAACCCAGCTTCCCCCTTGAGGTGAAATAGTGGAATCACTAGAAATGGTGAAAACATGTTTGTTTTTTTCCCTCCGTCCTCTACAGGAATTTCAACTACCCAAAAATTTACAGTCACCCTGAAAACTCAGAGGCTTTTGGACAGAATCTTATTTTTATATCTTCAGCTGAGTTGTTTTAATTTGCACTTTCTCTGTAAAAACAATATTTTTTGAAGAAAGTAGGCATTTTCTGCAAAGCTATTTATCTTGCTGGAACAACATTTACCTCTCCAAATGCCAGACATAATTACCTTTCCAAAAGGAATGAAGGGAGAGAAGAGGAAGCGAGAGACGAAAGGAAGGAAATACGAAAAGAAATGTGGGAAGTCTTCAGCCTGTGTGAGCCGTACGGTAGGTCACAGAGGAGATGCCAGGTGTAGACCTGCCTTTAGCCCATCTCCAAGCCCCAGCAGATTCAGCTCGCCCCCCCTGCACATTAGTAAGCTTGGTCAACAGAGGCAGATCAAGCCTCAAGTGGCTTTTCAGACAAAAAATTAAAACCAGTCCCCTTCTAAAACATGTATTGACTGAGCTTAAGTCAATAACGATCTCTAGTCCAGCATGGTGTGAGGTATTTTCTACTGGGCCTTACAAGTGAAGTACCTTTGCTTTAGACGCTTTTTCCTCTATGGATAAAGACTTAGAGGCCAAAGGCACAAGGCGTTTCTGTGGCCAAATGAAATTAATTTTGTGCACAAGGCATCCCCCCAGGGAGGGATTATGGCCCAGGTAATTAGAGCGATTCCTTAACGAGCATGCAGGTGAGGAGAGGTAGAGTCACTTGCGGGTATGTGACCCGGGTGGCTGTCACCCTGCCGCAGCACGCAGCCCAGCCTGCGCAGGCAGCGCTGGCACTCGCGGCTGCGGCAGTACGCACGGCTGCTGGAGGTGGGAACGCAAGTGACACGGACTTCTCCAAAGGCCAAACGGTTGCATTATCTGTGCGTTTCAGGATGCAAATGCAGTTGAGAAAGTTAAATGTCACATCTAGATAGAGACTGAAATGTGAAGGTCCCACAGATTTGGATGTGCTCCTGTTCAGACCACTCATGGGATACAGCCAGGCCATACTAAATACAGCATAAAGTTACACTGTAACAGGAGAAATTTCTGTAGAAACTTTACCAAACAGGTCAGGAGAATAAGAAAACACATCTTTTTTTCCTCAGACTTTTTCTCCCTCCCCCCTTTGTTGAAATAAATCCCTATTCCTATAATTTTATGCAAATTGGGCTCTTTTGCTCATGAAGATTTCACAGTGAATAGCAAACACAACGGAAAGATCCAAACCAGTGTCAGAAGAACAAATTACCTCCCTGGCCAACACCTAATATGTCAAGAACTAGTTTAGGAGGTATTTCTTCAGCCCATCAGGGACAAACACAGTTGTCTGTGTGTGGCATGCACACATGCTGCATCGCTGAGAGCAGCCCCACACACAAAACCTCCAGAGCAAAAGCAGGGCTAGCCCAGTGAAGTCAGACATGAACACCAGCCCCAAAACAGCTGTAGATAGAAATAAATTCATCCTGCAAATCAGAAAGTGTTCGTAGCTGAGATATCCCTCAGCAAGGCAAACGCATGCTGTTGTCATTGCATGGTGCCAGGGAGACGTTGCACATACCGAAACACACAAAGATACCAAACAAACCCAGAATAAGTCTTTGTAATACTAGAAAACAAGACTCACCCTAATTAAATATAGCAGGAAAGCCTCATTTTGCACTGAAAATCCACCTGAGAATGGGGTGGATTTATACTGAGTGGTTTGGTTATTGTTTCCAGGTGCAGAGAGGACCGAGGAGGTGATGGTCACTGCCCCATTGCCCATTAGCAGGGCTGTTTTAAGGCGAGATGGGGCTGTCCTCACTCAGCACCCAGCACAGTGAATGGTGTAAATCACCTGGGAAGCATATACGAAGTGTACTACTGGCAGCATGATGTGAGGCCATACAAAAGCCTAGCAGGGTGCAGAGGCACGTCACCTTAAAGGCGGGTGCTGCCGTGTATTCGCCTGGCTTACAGGGTTAGGACTGGAAGTGCAGATGTGAATAAATTCCAGAAGCAAACTGTTGTTGAAGCAAGGCGTTACGTAACGATTAATTGCACAGATATGGCCCCTTCCAACCATCGTGCACAACACGGGTGGCAAAATCGACTCCAAACACTAATTTCTGAATTTCTGAGCAGAACAGCCTTGAGTCCTTGCGGCAGAGTAGATGGTTTCATGCATAGGTGTTTATGTCTTTTCTTATGCTTTTTTAAGTGTTTATGCCTTTCTTAGAAAGAGTGTGACAGAGAAGCCACTGGTTCTTCTCCCCACGTCTTGCTGCTGAAGAAAAGCAGTGGCAGTACATTAAAGAGCAGGCTGCGTTACACTGGGGACTCAGAAGCCCTTGAGCAATCAGAATTATTTGTGGTTTTGTGCCTGCAAGTAATATTAGCACCCAAATGTTTACACGCTCCTCTAAAAATTAAGTGGAGCTTCTAACCTCCAAACTCCCTCCTTGAGGTTCAACACGTCTGTCTTCTAGGACCACCTAGAAAAATTGCCTGTGAGTTACAGCTGTGCTTTGCTCAAAAAAAAAATATAGACATCTGCCTTTGTCCTGCATATATGTTTAGCAATATTAGTAATCTAGGTGAAGACTTTGTTATGCCAGCATGGATTAGTTACACAATCACCACTTGTGGAGGGTGTGGGAATCTCATTACATCCCTATGAGAGAGCAAATAGATAAAGAGGAGCTTTTTAACACAGAAGACTCCCAAACAGTAATGAACACAGACAACTGCGGAGCCCACCAAGCAAGCAGGTGAAATTATATTAATGCGAACATTACTGTAACAAGTCTCGTTTCCCCTCAAGACATTTCTGCTCATTCAAAATGTGCAGCAATAAATCAAATTAGATCAAATACAACTGTCTGAAAGGAAGCCACACAATAATCAGTTTTGAATTTTCCCACCCCTCTCCCACAAAAAGACAGTACAGTATTACAGAGAGTTAATGTGCGCAGCTCAGCCATTATATCTGGTTTGAAACTGTATAAAATGACATCTGATAGCAGCTTGTATGGACAAGCTCTTATTAAATATAATTACTCAACAAGGTCTATCCTAAATCAGTTAATGATTGGCAACAGACAAATTTACCGGTATTCCCTGACTTTGCATGTTATGGGAATAGTTTTTAATATTAAAAAGTTCATATCATTCCTACTTATGCTTTGATTTACTACATCCATGAAGTGAATGTGAAATCTGATTACATTAATTGAGCATGTTGTCAGATTGTCACTTTTCTACTGTTAATTGCCTCCTGTCTTGTTCATTATCCCCGACACGCCACATTTTCAGACCAGCATCCAGTTTTGCATGCCTGGTTTTCCATATGCAGTACTACAAAACTGGTTACTCTCCGAGTTTCCACAAGCTGCATGATCTTGTTGGGGTAGCCGGGCCGCCAAATGAAGACATGTGTTCGCTGTGAGCATATAAACTTGTTTGTATTTCCTGGTACAGAGAGGCAAAAATGCAAAATTAGAAAGTTGTTTGAAGACAGTTGAAGATAAAGGGCAGCATTTCTAAGCCTGTGCATGATTATCTATGCTATTACAGACATCGCAGATATCTACTGCATGGACCCCTTGGAGGAATTAGTAATTCGTCATATGTGAATTTCTCCTGGAGTGCTTCAGCTCTTCTAATTCAAAACAGTATAAAAATCCGTCTCGCAGAACCCTGCACAGCAGTTCACCGGGTGGTTTTACATTCACGATGAGCACTTGGAAATACTCTTCCCGAACTGCAGAGCAGCCTTTCTGCACCCAGAGGAACACCATGTGGGTGACCATGTGCTTGCTCCTGCAATGTGGGAACCTATGAGCTGAGCAGCCAGGGGTGCTGGAGACCCCAAGGAACCATTTCACATCACAGCCACCTCCTTGCAGCCCAGACTGGATGCCCAGATTACGCAGAAGCAACTCACCCAGTAACTGAAGTCTACTCCCAGCTACCCAACACCCTTTTAAATCTCAAGACCTCCTTGAATTCTGCAAAACACTGTAATCTGCTGGGAAGTTAATGAAGGGTTAATTACTTAGGTAGTCCCCTCACACCCCCGCTGTATTCATTTGTTTTGGGTGAAGTTACACCTAGTTTTAAACTGCCACTGTAGGAGAGTCCCAACTTGTTTTGCTATCAGTTGGCTTTGATAATTTGCCAAGTAGCTAATCCTGCCTGACATGCAACGCAGAAGATATACCTCACCTGCGCTCTATCAAAGCAGTTAACCTCTGCTTTAAAAGCGGTAAGCCTAATCCTGCCAGCGGTTGTTGCAGCCGCCTGGAAAATACATTTTGTAAATGATTCTGCATGCTTTTTGTCAGTTTGCCTTTTTCTTTTTAATTCCATCTTTTCCCTTCAGGAGTTTTGTCTCTCACATTACAGCTCTTGCTGCGTTTATGGAGTCACCTTCTGTCCCAGAAATTGGCCATGTTGCGATGCAGGCTCCCGGCAGCTGTGGGGCTTGGAAGGGAATCGCTCATTGCTAACACAAACACGTTTGCTGACAGTGTAATTACTCCCTTCCCCAGGATTTTTCCTTGTTTTCTTAAATGCAGGACACCTACAGTCACAACAGCAATATATCACTTGACTGTAGCACAGCTTTCTTTCCCCTGTAAAGTGTTAATGAAGTTCCTGTCCTTGTTTCTGCAGTAATTGTAAAAGCATGTTGGATAATGTACTAGCCACACTTTATTAAAATGCTGGCCACACTTTATTAAAACCTAACAATCTGATCCTGTGCTCCCTGCTAAGGAGAGAGCTAACTCGAATTTCATTTGGAGTTCATTTCGGCATGCTCAGATCGCACACTTGGTTTTAATTCTTCCAGGGCCTGATCTGAAGACAATGCGCCCAGCTGCAGCGCGTTCAGCTGTTTCGCATTTGGCTGTGGCCACGTCCGCATGACTTTCTTACTGGAGGCCTGATCCTGCAAGGTGCTGGGAGCACAGAGGCTTTGCTACGAGCCTTTTGGTCCCCACTGGTGTTGAAGGCAGCTCCGTGCCGCCCAGGACGGGCGTCCCCACGCGGGTGGCTGTAGGGAGGCTCGGGGGGGGCCGCCTCGCAGGACGCCTTGGGGTGCCGGGGACACCCAGAGCCTGCGAGCGCCTCACCACAGCCTGACTCAGCACGGCTGCGATCTGACTGGGACAATGGAGGGGGGGTGGTGGCTAATTATTTGACAATCATTATTGTTGAATAATCCTTCCAAAGGACAAGGAGGGGGGTGAGTCTCAAGTGTCTGCCTTTTTCTTTCTTTTTTTTTTTTTTTCTCCTTTTTGGTGATGTTAACACGTGAGTGTTGCACAGATGGAGGTGGGATGAGGCAGTGAACTCTGAGGATGCTTGTGGCTGGTTTTGCCACTCATGCTTCCATTGTGAGTGCTGGGGTAGGAAGGCTCCCGGACATCCAGAGCAGATGTACGTAGCGCTGCTCATCCCTGGGCCCTGAATGAGGTCAGACCAATCACCACCATTTTACCTGCAGGGAAACTGAGGCACGCGATGCTCAGGCTGGCGTTATGGAGTGGGCAGTGGCAGTTCCCTAAGCCACTGGCCTTGAGACTGTTTTGTGCCAGTCTGTGCCCAGAATAACTGCAAAGCCAGCGTTCCCAGGATTGCTGTTATGCATATAAATTCCATATAATATCCACATAAATTCCATATAAAGTATAACCTTGGGATTCTCTCATATGTCTTTCTACCCATAAGCTCGTCACAAACTGTGTGTTTGTGCGCACCTTGCGATTTATGAGACGACATGCAGCAACAATGCACATTGCAGTACTATTTCTGAGGCAGGATATGGGTAGAGGTAACCAAGCCACCAAACCCTTAGGGGTTACGGAACAAAAATGAACCTCATCTGAAATCTCAGCAAGAGAGAGCGTTACTGTAGAATAAAGGCGTAAAATGCAGAATGGAATTGTGTGAGGTTCGATGGGGGAAGAAAGGGTCCATACAAAGCACGTGAGGCAGAACCCCTTGGCCTCTCTCATCTTAGGGCGTCACCTCTACAAACAATGCATAGCATTTTCTTAAGTCTCCTCCGATGACAACGCTCTTTGATTTTTTGAGAGAAACATCATTGAAAAATGTGTGACTCTTTCTGGGTGTGATTAAACCATTAGAAGAATGGCCAGAGTGTACAGAATCATTCAAAAATGTCATGGCAGACGAGTGCCCAAATACTTCTTTGGCAGAAAGTGATTAGCTCAGCTGGATTTCCTGGTTAAATACAAGGTTAGATAAATACTTGAATAAACTTCTTTCAGCGAGGACAGGATTACAGGGAATGTCTTATTCTTGTGCTGACAAAGTTTTGCTGGTTGCAGAGATTGTATCTTTATAAGACGATTATTTTCCATTTGTGGTGATTCACAAGGGGAAAGATTCCCCCACTGTTTGTACTGCTCGAGTCATCACGAAGAGTGACTCCAGCTGCCCCTTGTGACCCTGGAGGGGTGGTAGGCTAGGAGGGGAAGGGTTCAGGAGGTGCCCAGAACTGTTTTGGGAAGCCCACCTGGAGAGCTGCGAGGACTGCCGGCAACCCTTCCTCCAGGCAGCTCCACGTCCTGCCAGAGCTTTCCCAACGTTACACCACCTCCTCCTTTTTCACGTCCCAGTTGCAGGGACAACCCGCTGTGAAATGGGGAGCCAGACTTCCCGCGATGGTGCTCCGTGTTGTCCAGGCCCAGAGCAAGCTCATCATTAACGTGACTTTCTTATTTTAGTTCCTTCTGAGGTAATGCTTGTGGCCAACAGGCAACGCAAAGGACTTTGAACGTACTGCAGCAATATCTTACTTTCAGCCCACTGTTGACTCAAGCTGCACCATGCGGTAGTTACAAAATACCAGCTAGCATCTACTTTTAAATCAGGTGTCCTGCCATGGCTGAGAAAAAGGAATAGCTTTTTGTTCTTGCTTAGCGGAATGAGAGAGATCTATCCAACCATCTGTTTTCCTGCACACCCACTGCAAATACAAATGTAAGTACTTGTGTAAATACTTGTGCTTCAGCTGACTGGGGCCAGAGTTAACTCCAGCTTGCAAGGGAGGAAATGTTTCTGCTGTTAAGAACGGATTCAGGCTCTGTGTTTTGTGCTTGGACATAACAGGCAGAGTCTGCTATGATTAAAGCAGGGAGAGCCCAGAGGAAGGCATCCTTGGATTTGCATGTAGTTCAGCTATATAGCAAGGTGCACAGAAGGTATAATGTCATTTGCTTTTTTGTTTGGTTGGGAAAGCTTGCAGTGTTAATGAGCCTTCTCAAATGGACACCACCACGAAAGAGCTCAATGTTATCATCACTCTCAAATTCCAACGGTCCAAATATTTTATATTGTGTAACACGGATCAGCTGACACTGACAGTCTGGGACATGAGACAGCTCCACCTCTCTATTCCTATTCTCTTAATTAACAGGTTAGTAACCTACAGTCTGACCTTCAAATGAAGGGTACCATGAAACAAGAATGCTGCTAGAGTTGCAGGTCAGTTTGGATTTGTTCACAGAAAAAGCCTCAACTAGCGTATAGGCCTGGTTTATAGGACTAGAGTTAGGAGGTACCAAATTATATCTTCAGCATGTAAAGAGTTACTCGGTACTCAAGACAAGGAAATGGCACCAAATGAGGCTTAAAGTCTGAGTGTGAAATAAAGCAAGATCACAGCCATAAAAATAGAAGATGCAATAGCCTTCCATGTTGCATCTTTGGAAAATATTAATTTGTTTGGCTGCTATTGTGAAAGCTCAGATACAGCACATGGCTCTAGTGCCAACTTCTGAACTAAACGGAGCCACAAAAGGGCTGGGTGGTGAATAACTTTGAAGAGCGAAACATCAAACCAGCCTCAACTCGAATTTGAGAAACATCCTAAACCAAACCCAAACAATGTTGCTGAGTGAATGATTCAGGGGATTGGTACAACCCTCCATATTTTATGTGGAGCAGCAGAAAGGCTGATAATAAAACCCAGTGTAGTACCACTTTCCAGGCCAGAGCAGAATGGCAAATAATAAATGAAGGAGACGTATTTGTCCCTGGTTAGACATAATTAAAATCACAGCCTTTGAAGCAGGCATGCATTGCCGTCCCTATTTCCTGAATGAAAGTCTTCACCAGGATGTTTAAGTTTCTAGCACATGCTATTATACTTGATTATGTTTGTCCATGGCATTTACTGCGTGGGAGAGTCACCTGATGTCCTCCATTCTCATGGTTCCTCAGCTATTTCTGCACTGACAGGGATAGTGCGTGGCTTTTTCCTTGTGCACCAAACCCATATCAACTATTGTGCATCCTCGTGTCAACTGTTGTGCATCCTTGAGTGGGAACTTGATGGAATAAAATCTTCCAGAAGGCAGAATCCTTGAAGAATCCCTATTTCTACCTCCCATCCTGCTGTGCTAGTAAATCCGTAACAACTAGATACACAGATATGATGCTGTTGTCTCCATTTAAAATGAGCCAGGTCCCCTTTTCTCACCTCTCATCTGGACTGCATGGCTGTGATTCCTTTATCTGGAAAGCAGGATGCGTGGACATTCAGGTCGCAGCCTGGCATGAGCTGGGATCCAGCCATCCCTGGTTAGACCAGCGAGAGCAGGAACATATCAGCCTGCACCTGGCCGGGACCCAGGGGGCTCCAGCAATTCTTCTGCCCCCCTTTGGGCTGCCTGATAATCAAGGGTTGCTGTGCTGGGGCTGTATGTCCAGCAGCATGTTCAAAAAACACTTCACTACCTGAGTCCCTTGATATTTCTTCTGGTTTGAATCACTCACAGCTTGACAACATAGGGAGTAGCACGTGGAGGGCCCGAAGCACCTTCATTATAGAAAAAGATTCAGAAAGGTAAAGAACCCAGCGGTTGACTCCATTGCTTCACAATCTCGCTGTTCTCCCAAGGTTTTAATCATTGAACAATTTTTCACTCAGTACGGAAAATTTTATAAAAACTACAAATGGGATCCAGATCTGCTGAGTTCTGGGCCCATGCAACAGCCAGCAGCCTGCAGTTCCCAGGTGAAGGTAAATCCCTGTCTGGAAGAATATTTACTTACATCTGGCACTACTGATACGGAACAACTTTTTTTAGAAAGTGCCTTGGGATGTTAGATTAAATGAAAAGTGTTGCAACAAAACACAAATAACATTCGTAACAGTGCTAATAATAGCAGTACCTGGAGTCACTGCTCCCATAAATAGAGACCAGCATGAGATAAGTGCTTTTTAAATCAGATCACCAGAATATTTTTGCTTTAGGCAGAAATGATATAATGAATACTTTATCATTATAAGTGTTTGCAAGCGTAGGCCATGTGCAAGAGCGTTTAGGAAGACGTGCAGCTTTTCGCCACTGTCAGGTACAAGACACTGGATTACCATGTCACATGAAGGTAGGTACAGAGAAAACACCTACTTCCTGCCTGTTTTCTTATCTGGAAAAGATCAAATCTAGTCCTCCCAATTGTTATTATATTGTGAAGTTACCGAAGTAACCTAGTACATCAGCCATTATTATTATTAATTTTTTAATCCTGGGACAAAGAGAAGTCTGCCCTGGCTAATTATGAGATTCAGACCTAGGAGATAACTACTTACCCCCCTGTTAATCTGACTTTTCCCTCAAGCCCATTTTCTTCTCTTAACCTGTCTGGTCCATTGACTCCTTAGTGATGGGAGGTAATCAGAGTGGGTATCTATAATGCTTTCATTTGCGTTGATGTAGCACACACACTTCTGTGTGTGAACACTATATACTGTTCTCTGTGGCTCACTCAGAAACTAAAATTACAAGGTGTTGAATGAGGACGGAGCAGCAAATGGGATTTGATCTAAAAGACAGACCTGGAAAGAGCAATGATCAGTGAGATGCAGTTGATTTTGGATGTGCCTTTGGACCTCAATTTTTACTGACTATATAAAAGAGAAAGGACTTGGCAACAATAGTTTTTGGACATTGGTAAGATCAAGTTGTTCTCCCACAGTCCCTAATTTCCAGGTAACCCATTCTGCCATCACACTACAGGGTTTCCTCAGGGCTACCAATGCTGCTAATGTGCCAGCTGAGGAGACCTTCTCCTGAAAATACCGGCAGGTTGTCCCAGATCTAGTGATCAGGCACTCAGCAGCCAGGTGATGGAAAGGGCTGTTTTGGCCTTAAAACTTCCCTGAGTTCTGAACTACTTGATAGCATTGACATCATCAGGCCTTAAATTCCATTTACATCAAACATTTACATGAATGCCATAGTGCAATGGAGGAGGAAAGAAAAAATATTTGACCTGAAGTGGCTGAAGTTCTTCTGTCTTAAGAAGTCCCAATCCATGAGTTTTCTGACTTCTTCACTCCCCTACTTTTCCTCCTTCATAGTCAATATTTCCTTTTCCTCGCTTCCACCTCTTCACCATCCCATCTCCCTTGCCCCTTTCTATTTCCTTTTTGTATTCCTCTTTGGGCTTTTCTTTCCATTGCCTATCTTTCCCCGTTACACTTCAGCACTCCAACCCCACAACAACCCAAACTCTCAGAGAAGTCCTTGATCCTCTCCTAATCTGAGGCACACAATAATTAGCTGGAAATTATATTTTTGCTGCGCTGTGTTGGCACAGCGTGGGGAAGCCTCCATCTCTGCCCTGCTGGGAGAGCTGCCACTAGCAGAGCAGTCGTGTTGGAGAAGCGCCAGATTTATGGATTAGCTGCTGCAAACCAGAGGGTGGATGAAAAAAAACTCTGGTGGGAAGTGTGGAAACAAGAAGAAATCTACTTTCTCACCTGGGTTCGGGGTTTCTCTTTGCTTTTTGACATCTCACAGATTCTCAGGCCAGAAGCACTCAATACAATCCTTAGTCCAGCAGCTGCCTCTCCCCTCCAGGCAGGTAGTTAAAACAAGCAAGGCCGTTATTTGGCTGTCAGAGGTTGCTTTGCGTTTTCTGCACACTTTATCACATGAAAGTTGTGTGGTGGTGGGACTCGGAGGTGGCTCACAGGATCCCTGCCAGGAGGGAAGGCACGCTGGGGTGACCCCTGCTCCTCTCCTCATCCTCCCAGCCCAGCGCACGTGTGAAAGCAGCCCCTGTTCCTGCCGAGACAGCTTGAGATGAAACCACACTGTCTGAAAGGCTCAGTGATGTGCTTCTTGGTCTTTTGGCTAAGATAAAGTCTGGAAGAGGCCAATTCCCTCATTTTAAAACCACATTCTCGGGAAGGGATGAGGCACTTTCACAGGAACCAAAGCTTTGACTTGACTTAAACAGTGCATTTGCTTAAAAATAGAAATGCAGTCTTTCTGTTTGTATTCCTTGTTAGAATCTTTTCCTTACTGCTACATACTGACTCATTAACAAATTAACATGTTTTGATTCTGCTGTGAAAGTCTTGAGATAATGACTACAGCTATGGTCCTGGGGCTGAAGAACTGTGGTTCTAAAACGCTTTTATAGGCTACAAATTGGATGCTTTTCATACAGGTTATCTAATTTTAATTACAATTTCCCCTCTGGCAATTCTTTCTTCGCTTTGAAGTTTCTGGAGTTTTGTCATCCTTGGGGAGTGAGCAGTTTCAGATTATCATCATGTCAGATTTTATGTCCATAGAAACAGTTTTTCAACAGTTCTCTTACGTGAGACAAGCTTTCATCTGTGGGAGTTTTGTTGGTCTGAAAAGTAAAACAAGCAACTTCAGCGTAAGTGATGTCCTACTTGTAATGAAAAAAAACCCCACTGTAAACATATACATTAGCCACTATAATAAACAGCAATTACTGCCCCTAGAGAGACAATTGCAGAATGTAAAAATATGACATTATTTTCAATTAACTATTTTTCTTCAGTTAAGTGTTTGCCCTTTTCAACCAATGTTTTATCTGCCTGAGTCATGAACTGCTGGGAACAAGGGAGAAGGCAGCAAAGGAGCACTGAAACGAGCAGGTCGCCTCTTAGAAGAAGGCCCAGTGCAGGTAGGGCATCTGCCCACCAATTCACATGCCCGCTGAGGTTTACGCTCTCCAAGCCCTGACAAGACACCCCTGAGCATTAACATTAGTTTTGACCATTAGGCTGGTGCTGGATGCATTTCATATGACTAATGGCATAATTCTTAGCACTCTGCTTTCATCAGGAGCAGAAATGGTCCCTCCCTCTGCTGCATTATGTGCTTGCCGCCCATATATAACATGTAATCTCTTGTACTTTATTGCCAAGACGTTTGTTGATGTTTGTCAAAGCCAAGGAAAAGTAGGATTTAACACATAAGCATCTCCTTATGAAGGGCTGATTTGTTTGTGTTTTAAGCCTCAGGCACTATGTCCAAGGGACAAGATGTTAAATTCGAAGCATATCAACTGCATTTGTATCAGTGACTTTTCATCAGAAACGCTATAGGAGAAGCCATTTGGGTTTGCACAGCCAACAGCAGTGCTGACACTACAAGGTAGTCACACAGGTTCGAGGGGCTGCCGACGTGGTTACTCCTGCAATGCTCTCACAGCTGAAGCTGCCATAAAACAACCAGCACATGAAGGATGCTCAAACCATTCAAAGTATTAAGACCTTTAGCCTGCATAGTTTTAAGGCACTAAGAGATACAAGAGCAAACAGCTAATAAAAACAAACAAAAGAACACAAAGCTTGAGAGGTTTGCTAGAGAACAAGAAAACAGCGTGTACAGGGGAGTGGAGGACGCATGCGGGTTTCTCCTCTCATCCACGGCATTCCTGAGCTAACAAACAAGAATCAACCCAAGCAGAATCAAGAAGAGATTACATGAAAAAAGTCCTGTAGGACCACTGCTTACACGCAAACACTTTTACTACTGGAATAACTGTTGTCATGGGGATTTATAATAATATAAGGTAGCAGGAAAACTTCAGACTTGACTTCTCCTTCATCCCCCTAAGAACCTTTCTTTGTACAAGAGATCTTGGATCCTGTCCATGAGAACTAAAACAGACACTTTCAGCTGAAGAAGATCAGAGGAGTTAGCCTCTGAATTGAAACCCCTTTTAACATTCCAGATTCTTTTCAAGATCACTTGTATTCAGGCTGCAGCTTCAACCATGGTAAGTTTTTTGGGCAGAAAAACTTTGCTTTTTGCCTGCACAAACAGGATCAGTGTTTTCCCGAACCGCTGCTCCATCGCACCCATTGTTCCAGCACTGTCCCCGATGGCCGATGGGGAAACAATGCGGGAGTTACCACGAAGGAGCCCTGGTTTCGGAGACCAGATGTGGCCGTGTAAGCAGCTCTTTGTCCTTACAAAAATGCGAGAGTCCAAGAGCCCAGGGACCACCAGTTAAAGAAGAGTCACAGATTTTTTAACGGGTGCAGGAGAAAGAAGTCTGGGCTGGCCACAGTGACTCCAAGCAAACAGACCCAGCTTCGGAGTTTGGCCAGAGGACTGGTGGTCAAGCAAGAGCAGGAAACAACCAGCTCTGAAAGGAAACCAACCTCCCAGCCCGGCTGCTCGCTGCGCCTGCTCCGAGGCACTGCTGGCTTCCAGAGGCGCCTGTCGGCAGGGAACTCCCCGCATGATCCGCACTTTGCTTTTTATTACCAAACATCATTTAGCAACACAAATTTTGTATTACCAACACCTCAGGTCAGCAGATTCCCATTGTTTCATGCCATTGCTAAAAACTGTGAGCACGCCCAGCACGCCACCCGCACCCATAGACACCCTGCGTGCGTGCCGCCTGCCCGGCTCCATCCTCTGCCATGACAACCTCTGCACTGATGGCTTTGTTGCTCGCAGCAGTGGCTGGGATGGCGGATCCCCAGCCAGCTCCCCCTGCAGCAAGGGAACCACCAAAACCTCGGCCAAATGAAGATTCCTTACTATTTCTGCTCAGTGTCACACCAGCTGCTGGCGTCCGAAAAAGGCAGATGTCGACCGCGTCAGATCAAAACAAGGAAAGCAGTTGGAGCAAAAAACTTGGGTTTTCCTTCTAGCTGCCATCAAGTGCCCCTGCAATCGGGCTACCAGGCACTGCACGACCCTCTAGCACTTGAGTTGACCAAAGGAGTCTCAGATTAACAAGATTTTCTATCAATAAAAAGAAGGCAAAAAATAAAAAAGTTGGAGGTGAGGCGTTTTGGTCCCTCTCATTCTGACACAATTTTAGGTAACTGCTGACATCAAAAGATCTAATCTGGATTTATTCCTTTAGCTCAATTTACAGTTGGCTAATGATTTTTAGTGGCAAAGGATGTCAAGTCGAAGACACAGTCTTCATGGCCATCAATGATTCGAGGGATTCCCTAATTTTCAGAAAGGCAAATTGGAAGAACAGGTTTCAGGGCTGGAAGCATATTCACTAGAAAAGCATCTTCGGTTACTTTGGGTTAAATCAGCCTAAATAGGTGTCACATGTGTGAGATTAGAGGTGGCCAACATGCCTCAGTTCTTTCAAATAAACGTTGCTTCCCTCTCACCAAGCTGTTTGAGTGTCATAAGAGCTGGTTTCCCTCTAAAAGCTGTCTGGGAGAAGGGCTGACAGTGCCTAATGTGCACTTCCAAAGGGAGATTAGTGCTTTCTAACATCAAAGTAGAGCTCACCGTTAAGCTGTGCAAAGATATCAAGCTTTTCATAATAAGGATTTAAACTGTATTGTTTTTGTTTTGTTTTGTTTTTCCAGGTTTGACCACTCTGTCCTCCTTTTAATCCTTTCGTCTGACCAGGCTGTTCCAGCCAGGCAGAAATACATCTGATTTTGAGCTGCTGGCAGCTCAATGAAGTCTTGCTTTTCTGTAGCCTGCCCACATCAGCCCTGCAGCCCTATGGGGCCTCTCCTGGTCCTGTGGCCTCCAAAGGGAGAAGACAGATCCCCAGCCCTCCATCTACAGCCTTCCGGAGCTACTCCTCACACCCATCCTCTTGCTTGTCCCCAAAGTAGGGACACAATGGTTTTCTAAGGAACATCCTCAGTCCTTAGCATACGCTTCCTCACAGAGGCCCCGATATATAAACTGGTACGAAACATTCCTCATTATGAGCCCCAATTAACTGTACACATGCCATGACCCACAGCTATGTCAAAATCATACATCAGGAAAAAAAACCTCTGACCATCCCTCAGCATCCACATTTGGACTATTATTCTCCACTTCGTGTCCCTTGCGCACTTACTGCCCCCCTAAAGTAAAGACGGAAAAAAAAAAGAATCCTGTAAAGTCAATCTTCAGTGCATTTGTTCATTAAAATATGGTCAGCCTACATGAGAGTTTTACTTGGAACGAAAGGACGGTTGGAGAATTAGTCACAGCCTGGGAGGCAGGAGAGGGCATTGTTTTATGGAGACAAGAAAGGCTTTGGAAAGCAGATGATTCTAATTTACCTTCTTGACTTTATTCAGCCACTTTCAAATAGATTTCTCTTTGCGTGGACTGTAATGTTTATAGCTTCGAGGAGGAGGAAAGTTCACTTTTAACCCCTGGAAAAGAACAAGGCTAAGAAATAAATCTGGAAGGACTCTGCTTTTGCCTCGCTTGGCAAAGACTTCAGCTCAGGTGACCAGCTCCGGGAAACACCGACTAACTTAAAAATAAGCAGTGAAGCCAACAGTGGGGACTTCTTGCACTTAGTGTAAAATGATAAATCTCTGTTTCAAATTTGAAATTATATTCTTTCTCATTTAGGTATTAATTGAACTATACTATTAAACTGACTCAATTTAAAATTTTTAAAATTTATATTTCGGTTGACTTCCATTTTATAGGTTTATGTTCTGTTCTCAGACAGAATTTTGATGGATGGAGCTTGAATTTTTCAGCCTATTTGGAGTGGGAATTTTTTAAATGTATCTCGGTAAAGTTTCAGGGTAGGAAAATCAGTTTTTGCCCAGCCCTAGTTAAAAGAGGACTTCTGAGACAACTTCAGGAAGAAATTTATATCTTAAAATTGAACTATGAAAAAGGCAGTACAAAAGAAAAATGTCACCTATATTATCCTTTTAGATTTGTTAAAATTGTGATAAAAAAGTCTGTATTTATGTATGTGTATATTTGTTTATTTAATGTGCGTTTTCTTTAGATTCTTGTATTAGATTTTTTGTTCCTCCGTAGACTGAAATACAGGGTAACCAAGAGGCAGACTAAATGGTCACTTCTCATAATCTTTTTTCTTAAAAGAGAATAGCTGAGCAAGCAGAAAGAAGGCTGTTCTACTCTGGGTGTTCAAAGCCAGCTTTTTGGCAACTTCCTATAAAACTCAGATGCCCAAAGAAATGTTTGAATAAAAGAACTCTTTGCTAAAATACAATGGTCACAATTTACGTTATTTTTCACCTACCAAAACATTTTATGCTTACATGTAAGAACTTCCAAGAAATAAATTACACACCTTTCATTTTCATAAGTTTAAAAACGAACGAATTAAGTAATTCTTTCTACTTTAAATGTTCACAGAAAAAAAAAAAAGGCAAAAACAATTTGTGAGGCGTGTTTTCCTTAATAAACACGTAAATAGATTTTTCTCCTCCACAAAAAATACATCCCTTATGTAAACACATATTTGGATTGGCTCCGTTCTTCATCCATTTCCAATCACAAAAGCCACCACTCCTCTCAATAGCGATCAAAGACATGAACACAGCAACTACAACAATTGCTACCATGGAGAAACAATTTAATGAAAACATGTGAATATATTTTTAGAGTCTCATAATACAACTTCTCAACTGGAAATGAGGGAAAACAGCGTCTCATGACCATGGGCTTGATCAAGCCCACCAAAAAATGCTCTGAAGAGCATAATTTGAGAACCATTGTGTCATACTTTAATCCACTAGAAACCAGCTAACCAAATGTAATAAATTAAGGCAAGTCAATTTAAAAGGGCAAAAATATCACTACTTGTTAGTGTACTACTGATAGACTACTCAGTGATGAGCTAAATAAGCATATACATAATCACTTCAGGTTCCAGGAATGTCATTCAAATTAGATTTTTCAGCGGATGTTCTCAACCAGTGCTGAAATACTGGCTTGTGTGTCTCCTTTCAAAATGACTGAAGAAACAGATAAATGTAATTCACTTTTTTTTTTTTTCTTTTTCCAAAAAACTTTAAGGAAAAAAATGAGCGAGACCCATTTTTGGTCATTTGGAAATGACCTGCAATTCTATATTTTGCTGAGTTTTTGCTTCCAAACCTCCGAGACTCTCATGTCTGAATTCCTCTTATTCAGATCTGACAGAAGGACAGATAAATAGTCATTTAAATTCCTTCAGTTTTTGCAAAAACAGGTGGGTAGGTAAAGGAGAGAGGTCCCTGCAAATGCCTGATCCCAATGAGAGGAAAAGCTTCATCTGGAGCTTCTCCTTCTGAGATGCAAAATTAAATCAATCATGAAATATGAAACAAGGAAAAAATCTTTGTTAATTATGGTGCCTGTGCAACATCTCAGATTTTCCTTAATTTTTCTCCCAGTCACAGGAGCGGCTATTTCTGCCTTGGCTATGGAGCTGACTACTTGTCCCCACCGCCTTCATCGGGAGAAGAGACACAGCCATGAAAAATCAGGAATTTCTGGCCAGGAATGGTCCAGCTTTGGGGAGTTATGATACAAGTCCTCCAAAGATCACCTTTAATTAGTCAAAAAAAAACAGAAAATGGTAACCATGAACTTGATGCAAAAGTTAGCAGTGTTGATATTAACTACATCATGTTTGTTCCTGCTATGAGCTACAAGCAGTTCATCATAACCCACGGGGCCAAATGCTGTGGTTGTTCCCATGAATGAGCTCACTGGGCTCACACAGTTGTAAACTGGGCAATTAAATTTGGTCTGGGAATTATCTGAAACCAGTGTAATTGCTTCTTTTGTGTTGCGATCCTGAGCCCGTTTCACATGCAGTCTTCCCCAAAGAAAACACTGCTGACATTTGTACAATACAACACTTCAGCCATCTGAAAATCACAAAGCCCTATATTTGAAAGGATTTAAGGTATATGTATCACTGCAGATGGGTAGTTTGACCAATATTTAACAAGCAGGGGCTTGCCGTTTCCATACTGTACAGGCTCAGTGACCTCCGACCTGCACATGCCAAGGAAGGCCCTTCTGACATCAAAACATTACTCAAGAAAATTCCTTTCAACAGCAGGTACTTTACTGACCTAGATTAAGTTGCTTGAGACGTCAAAGCCCTGAAAAAAAAAAAGACTCTAAAACTGGCCTAAATGACTTCAGGCATAAAATCTGACCAAAGGAATTATGTCAGGTGCTATAAACAGAGAGGCAAGCATGTAGGAAATATGAGGGATCAAAGGGAAAATCAAAATCAAATTAGCGTGATTTTGTTGTTTTCTCCCAACTAAAATAGATGCTCCTAAATGTTCTGATGTGGAAGGAAGCAACGGCTGTTGGCCGCCGCACAGCTGACTGCAGAATGCTTTTAAGACTAATATTTTTTAAAAGGAAAACCAAAAATGTGTTGACTGGAACACTCCATGTGATTCTGGGCTTTATTTAAACTCCCAAGTCTCTCAATAACAGGAATTACTCAGAAAAGAGTCTTTTCAGGGCTTTTTGGAAGCACGACCTCACCCAGAGGACCCTCTCCGTGGAGCGGCACGTGAGGCAGCCCCCGGGGTGCTGCGGGAAGGGGCTGACCCCACATGCTGAGCATGGGGTCAGTGCTACGCCTCCAAAATTCCCACCAGTGCGCCCCTTGTCTCCACATCAGGGGTAAGACAGGTACAAGGATCAGTAAAGGCCAAACATCTGTCAGAAGACAAACTGGTTCTGTGTCTTAGATTTCCAGTCTAAGTTTTGAATTAAATCATATGTTCAAAGCCCTATAGCTTTTAAGAGAAATCTTCCTTACTGAAATCCATGCTGTTTCGTGACCTTAAAACCTACATCTATTCAAGCACCAAAATAAACGGCCTGACTTTTATAGGTGTTGAACAGCTGAAGTACATTAGCCCCTTCAACACAAACTGGAAATGCTCTCCGCTGGTCTACGCAAGCTCGTCCTTCAGTGGGCAGGTGTCAGATCCAATCCCTTCAGCTGCACGGGGAGGGACTTTCCTGCCCCGCAGATTCGCAGTGAGGCCCTTGAGAAAGGTCACCTTCACTCCATCCTCCTGTGGTCAGTGGGGCTGCAGCCGTGTGGACAGATCTGGGGCCCCGACCCCAGACAACTTCATTTTGAGACAGCCAAGAGAAATGTGAAATAGCATTTGCACGGGCACCTCCGCTAAGAATTTGGAGTCAAATCAAACGCTGAAATAGGTCCAGATAATAAATGATATGACTTTTAGAATGCCTAAAAATGTGTGACTTTCTAAAATGTATTGAAAAGTCATTTTGGGGGATGTATTTAGCGAGCAGCTCCACTTCAGTGCCAGTGCCTGCAGTTTCCCCGATCAGGCATTTTAACACAGTTTTGCAAGGATGAGTTTTTTAATTGGTTATTCATGATAAAAATGTTACAGTGAGCTGAGTGCCCCACAAGATGGATACTTAGAAAACCCAGTTATTTTTGTAATGGACATAAATAATCCAGTCGACAGTACTCTGGAAAACTCTCCCAGCTTGGTTAGCTGGCTCTCCAAGTTTTGCCACCACAGGATACAGAGCCTGAACAGGAAAACAATGAAACTGTATACATCTTAGAATAAAAGGAGGATCTCTCTAAAATGAAAAACTCTAGAAATTCATAGAGATGAAAAGGGAAAAAATGAGTAACATATAAAGTATCACATGAAACCAGGGCTCCTTGCACTACTTTAGATTAAACCTGGCATTCTGGAGACCCCTTTGGCCTTGGAGACCCCATTTATCCTTGAGAGTTGGTTGTAGAGTTTCTAGGTGCACATGAGTAGCTTCCAAAGCTCCGGTTGGTGCCAAGCCTGCAAATACCTGCTAGGAGAGGTGGACGAGCTGGGAACCAGCACAGCTTTGACAGAAAAGGCACAACAGGAGCACTGAGTAAAGACGTGGTACCTGCGTCTCAACTCTAGCATTGCCACCTTTAGGAAGTTTACTGCACGAAGTATTTGACATGAAAGTATCTCTGCATTGCCTTCTGACTAATAGTGAATGGATCCTTATAAGCTACATTTTTTCAAGAAATATTAAACATGAAGGCAAGCAGCAGCACACACTTTGTTAAGGATGGGCAATCCTCGGATGATGGATTTAGAAGGATCTGCGCAGGTACAGTGATGGCAAGGCAGGACTAATCAGAGCCATCCCTGGGATCACAATGGAAATAACCATTACAACAGCGGCGCGCAGACCTCAGCCCCAGGAGCAGTAGGATTTCTGCTTTTTAGTTTCCAGTTGCTGAGCTCATTTCTAGCTCTTTCAGACTCACAGTGCTGTTCCCATTAAAGAGAAAACAAATGGATTCACTTAAACTGAAACATAAAATCCTTCCCTTGACATTGTTGCTTGTGCTGCCCTGTTTGACTGAATTATATTGCAGTCTCCTGACAGTCCTTAAGGAAGTGCTTAAAGCCTGAGTCTGCGTAACACCCACTGTGAGGAAGGGGTCACCCAAACTCCTATCTCCTACTGCTCAATTTAGTTAAGAAGAAAAAGCCTGTGCTCATATTCCAACACATGGTTCTGCTTTCAGATCTCTGGGAACTTTCTGTGACATTTTTTTTAATCTATTCTCGGAGCAAATGTCAGTGCCTTCAAACTCCAGCGAGGTCCTTATCTTATCGCCGCAAAGAAAGCCTTGACCTGGGCGTTCGGGGAAGAGAGCCCGTGGTGTGCAGGGCAGGGGGCTGCGAAGGGCTGTCCCCGTGCCACCGTGCTGGCTCCTGCTCCTGAAGGGCCGCGGTTAATCGCAGCTGAAGTGCTGCTGGCTTCATTCCTAGCTTTACCGGCACATTAGGGACTTCAGAGAAGGGTAACGGCCACCCAGGCAATGATGGGAGGACTGCGCCAAGCAGTTGCCTCAGTGGAGATGCAGAGGGATGACCTGAAACCCTGGAGTGTGCCAGCAAACCAGCTCCAAAATCTCTTCCCCAACCTTCACTGCAGGCATTCCCCACCCTGAAGCACTGTTTGCCAGTGTTATAGTCACACCTCCTTTTGCTACAATAGCACACTCAGCACCTAGACAAGACTTGTGTTGACGGCAGAAGGTTTTCCTCTACACAGTTTCTATACTGAGATGTGTGAATGTGTGTGAAAATGCAACTTATTTAGTTCTACCCTTACAGAAAACATGACAGAGAAGAAATTGCTACCTGTTGGTGCTGCAGACCAATACAGTCTCATTTTTTCCTAGGACTTTTCTGTCTTTATTCACCTGTTGTCTGGGACCTGGCTCTGCGATAGGGCAGTCATTTGGTTGTGCATCTTGTCCATGCCTCTTAAAGTAGAGTTGCTAAGTTTTGTAACAAATAAATGATCCTATCGACTAATATGGAATCTAGATCCTTGCGTGAGCGGAGCATCCCTGAGCCGGGCTGACTCGGCACCGCCGATGAATGATGCAGACAGGCAAGCTGCTTTGGCCGCTGTTGGAGCCTGCTGGCACTGACACAGCCTTGCTGTAATTTAGGGCTGCCTAAAGCCTCTGTGCTTAGTTTCCATCCACTCCTGTCCCAAGCATGGACACAATGCCTTTCTTAAAAGGACATGTGAGCATTTGCAGCTGCTTCATGTGAAGCAATAGCCAGTCCTTTCTGGTCACTGAACTGGCATAAAGGCAGTATAAACGAGGACACAAAAACACTCTCCAATATTCTGCATTTCACAGCTTCCATTAAAATTAACAATAAGGAGACCTAAAAGTTGCAGAAATGCAAGAAATGCAAATGAGTGCAAGAATGCTTAGGAAAGACACCTTAAAAAATTAAAATACTCAAAGCACAGGAGAAAATAGTTTTTTCAAAAGAGATTTAATGAACCCTGACAGTTATTTGTATAATGCTTGTTATGTGGCATCACTAAGATTTTTCTACTGGTGAAGGTTAAATGAAAGTGTTTTGACAGCTTTCACTAGAGGGATGATATTTAATATAGAACAGTTTGCAAAACAGTATCAAGACCTGGGAATACCTTTTTGGTTAGTCATGGTGACCTCGAGCCCTATGAAGAAAAAGAAAAAAAAAAAAAACAACAACAACAAAAATCCATCCTAAATCCTGTATGTTCTGTTTTTAGCAACTCATCTCACAAAGGAAAAATGACCTAAGATTTTTAAATCCCCCTTTAAGGCAAAATGATGTCTAAGCACTAACTTTCGTGGTTTACATGAACCGAGGTCCCGAGCCTAAAAACACCCAGAATGGAATCTGAGCAGGCTGGCTTTTCAAAGGAGAGCAATCAGTAAAATACAAAAATCTCTGAAATTTGGAAAGGTTCAAGCCTGAAGTTTGCAACCCACCTAGTCTTATCTTTCTCCCTGCACAGCAAAATAAGGCAGAGCACAAATGGTGTCACCAAAACTCCCTGGTGCTGAGACCGGGGCTCTCCAGCCATTTGATCTCCTTTCCTGGAGGGTGTCACCCCCCGATTCTCAAGATAAAGAAACCCTAATGGTAACTGCACTGAAAGAAAGCAAACCAAACTAAAGAACTGTAAAGAAAAAGATTTAAGAAAATAATGCTACTCTTTTCTCATCAAAAGCTCATTCAGATAAGCTTCTCCACTTATAAGGATTAATGCTACAACTTTTATGGTGTTTTCTACCAAGCCTGTGATTTTGTCTTCGCACTCAGAGGCAGCTTCTGTGGGTTTCTCAGCAGTCTGAGTCGTCTCTTCCTTCTAGGAAGTCTCTCCCTGTACAGCGAAATAAAGACCTAGCAAGGCAGAAGTTTCAGACAAACAGCTCCTATTAATCCAAGCGGGAACTGTTTGTCCACATTTTGTCACACAGGGAACACAAGGGTGTGTTTGTGTTTATATGTTAGAGCGATCCCATGGAACATAGTGGCAGTTTCAAAATTGCTCTCCTTTGGATTTTTTCAGTCCAAAACATCTACTTCATAAAACTGGTTTATAACAAAATCCACATTTTTCAGCCAAAAATGCAATAAAACCTTTAGAAGAATTTTACATTTCCCCATGAACAGATTTCTGCTAACAAGAAATGTCTCCAATAGTAAGTGTGCGCTAGCTCCAGTCTTGCACACACTTAATTTTTGGTGCTTTCCGAAAGCTAGCTGATTTTCTGGTATCACCTGGAACAGACTACTCTCTCAGACAGCACAGCCTTCACGTGCAAAACATTTCCACCTCAGCTGCTACTGCTTGAAATGTGCTGGGGAGCGGGAGGCAGGAGGGAGCTGAGCTCCCCCAGGTCCGATCGCCCGGCAGTGCGCGGGCACCCGGTGCTGCTCGGCAGCCTCCAGGCACTCCCCCAAACCTTCATGTTTCACACACTCCGACATTAAAGGTGATGTGGCACAAGAAAAACAAAGTAAGAATAACAATAGCTATCGTAAACTTAAGAAAAATCAGAAAACAACAGTTTCAGAACTACTAGTAACTCCAGGCTTGTTTCAATATAGTTATGCTGTGTCTTACAGAATCTGGGAGGGGGGAGCTGTTGGAAGAAATACCAGCAGAGGACTAAAAACGTCTAGAAAAAATATAAATTTGTCATTGGGAGCTACTCTTCAACTTCAAAGCGTCTTCAGTCTCTTAAAAGGATTTACATTTGAGCTGAAGGGAATTTAGGTAATGGGCAGCTCTGAGAGATGTAGCCTCTAGCACAGTTTTCACATATCACACAGCTAAAGAAACAATTCCTATTGAGTTTCACACGATGATTTATTATTTCTGTAATATTCAAGCTTCTCTTTGCCTCTTTAAGATTCACTGCACACTTTGTGAAACTATCTAGAAAATTATGTAATTGCCAAACAGTCCCCCCGGTCCTGCCTGGAAATCACACTTCGCCTGTAGCCTCTTCCAAATCAAAACACAAATGAAGTAACTCCCAGTTTCTCATGGAGTTGCATCAATCCTTTTGGTGCCTTTTTCCAAGCACAGGAGCACAGACACGGAACATGTAGGAACTGGAGTAACACAGAGATCTTAGGAAAAAGTCTATGGTCCAAGGAAGGAAGGAAACTACTGAAGTAAAGGATTTTTTCTTAGGCTGAAATTCAGGCTTTTTCCTAAATGGGAAACCTGAATTGGAGCCCAGACTTCTAACAGCTAAACTACATTTTTACAACAGCTAAACTACTCGGCATTAAGCACAGATATTAGAGGGGATCTCAGAGCAAAATCCAGAGTCAAACTTATCCATACATTGGAGAAAACCTGTATCAGACTGCAGCTCCCCAAACCTTGCAGCTAGATTCCTCATCTTGGTTTGCAGCACACAAATTTTTAACCAGAATTCAGCTCCCCATAAGTACCACAAAACCAAGAGGTACAACTTACCAAAAGCAAGAATCTGCTTTTAAATGCATCAGTATAATGATATTTTACTTTTGGATAGAGAATGTTTACCCAAACAGGGAAGGAGGGCCCCAGTTTCATTTTAGGCCAGTGGCTGGATGCTGACCTGGTGTAAATTCGGGGTTTTCTGTACTTTAAAGACTCTACTCCAAATTTACAACCCTGAATATAGAATTGGAAGTGATGTGATTTGTGGCTAATCATTCCACCTCTAAGTGCTTTTGTGCAATAATGTCGTTCTTCTGCCTCGCAGAGTTTAGGTATCCGATAAAAGGTGCTATAAAAAGGCATTTTAGAAGATTTACTGCTGTGATACAAAATTTTCTGCCAACTCTCCTTTCTCAGCTGAGAGAACTTTTCTTTCAATCTAAGCAAAAGATCACCCCGAGAGAAGTCTCTTTCCTTCAGAATGTTCGCTGCCATACAGTCTTCCAATCGAGGCTAACTCCAGAGCTTTTTGGAGGTTCTGGGGAGAGGCAGAAACATACTTCCCAAGGAATTCAGAATTTGATGGATTGAGAATAACAGAACCAAGCCGCAGCAGTTCTCAGCCTCCTGCTTTCTCCTGAAGGAATACCAAAAGGCAGCTTTTTCCCAGATACTGTTTTCACTAGCCCCCAAAAAGTTTTGTGTGAGGCACTTGGAAAAAAGTGAGCTTTAATGTTATTTAAATGCTTAAACGTTGTTTGAATAGCGTGGATTAATTCTTGTGGTTTAATACCAGATTAAAAATAAATGTGCTCTTTGTGGTGTTCCTTGTGTGTGACAAAGACTAGTTTGAGTCTTTCTTGAGCCTTTTGTCTCTTGCTGCTTGTAGATAGCACTTAGGAAAACACATTCCCAGTGGCCCCATAGACTAAAATATCCTTTTGAAACTGAGGATTCCCTCCTCCTTTTTACCCTGGGGCAAATCTAAGTGATAATGTGAAATACCTGCACAGAAACTGGCATCTTTGCTCTCACTAAACTGTGTATTGCACCTGAGGGCAAAACAGAGGTGTGCGCGTAATGCAGAGCACTTTGGCATGGATCTGAGGTTTCAGACTCTCGCATCATGTGATGATAGCTATTGATTCATGCAAGGGGGAAATTAACTCCCTAAACTCCAGGATGTCATCTCCCCGAGCACCCCGACACTAATCCCGGCTTTAGGATCAGAGGCAGACGGAGGGGGCAGCTTTTAAAGGGCTGGCTGAGAGAACCAGCGGAGCACCCCTCCCGGCCGCTGGGAAGTGGGAGAGAGCCTCTTCTGCACGCCACTGCGGACAGAGCCTGCCCCTCGGCTGGGGAGAGCCCAAGGCAGAGCTGCATTTGCAGCTTTTAGGTGGGCTCTGTGTGTGTTGGGGTGCGAGGAGGCTCAGCGCTCCCCAGCGGTCAGAGACCAAGGAACGTCTCACCTTTGGGTGGCTTTGCTGTGGTGGCAAAACCGCTGGTGTGGACTTGGTTGGTCTGAGATAAAGGTGTTTGGGGGTTTCTTCCCAAGCCTGTGACGCTGCTGAGGCAAGAGCAGGGAGACAGCCTGCACAGGCTGGGCGCTCCTGCCAGCCCTCCCGCCCCTCACCGCACCTCCTGGCCCAGCTCTGAAAAAAATATCAGTATGGGCCTAAAATTAAGGAAGGGTAATAACGAGAATTGCAGGCAAAACCTACCCTCTAAAGCAGTGCTTCTGCTTCTGTTCCGTTAATGCAACTCTGGAAGCACCTGATGGAGATCATCTTGGGAGCTACGTAAGCCTACTGCAATACAAGATAGGCTTCTGCCAGCTCTCAACACCCATTTATTTCAACTGCCAAAATGTGCCCCACTGGCTACGCTGAGATTGGAGCCAGGTGTTAATTCAGAGCTGGGGCTGAGTGTGTCACAGGCTGCTTAATCCCATTAGCCTATCCCATAGGGATGGCCTAACCATTTCCAAAATATCAGCCTTCTCAGCAAACAAGCTCATTTTTTGCATCACCTTGTCTGCCCCTGCATTTTCAGAAATGCCCACCCAAAGTCAGAGCAGCTGCAGTAAAATGGGGGACAGGGACAGCAGGCACTGACCTGAGGAAGAACTGCACTGCCAGGGCATCCTTTTGCACAGAAATCACCCCCTTCTGGGGCGACACTGATTTGCTAGGATTCCCAAGATCTTCCAGCAGTCATCTGAACACAATCTGAATGAGAAAGACTTTTTCAAGAAAGAATTAAATGTCTGTGCAAGATAAGATCTCAATCCACAGCTCACTGAAGTCAGTTTAGGTCTGTTAACTTCAATGGGCCCTGAATCACCTCCTCCTGAAAAGAGCTCTGAAGCTAGGGATCCCAGGAAAATACCAAACCCAACAGGAGGAAGCAGGGGATTTCAGAAGCAGCTGGCTTCCTCGGGACATTTCTCCGTTTTCCCCGCTGGCCTAGTACAAAGAAACATAAGAACAGCCCCACATCATGGCAAGTGGAAGGCAGGCTTGATTTCACACCCCAGCGAAGGGGCCGAGAGCTCTGTGAGTGAAATGTTGGCTGGAGAGGGAAGCCCAGCCAGGCTGATGGAGCAGAAAGTCGGGACTTGAAGCCAGATTTAACTTCAATCTGTTCCATGTTCTGCTTGCTTTTGCTCCCTTTGTTTCCTTCTTATCGCTGGCTCCAGAGAGCAATTTGGAGCAGAATTTCTTTCCCTTGATTTCACCCAGAGGACTTGGGCAAAGTAGATGCCCGTCTGGGTGTCTATGCTGAAACTTGGGGGTGTGAATATTGCCCACAATGATGTAGCATTTTCTGGGAACAAAATGCAAAGAGACATTTCCCTTTCTTTTGCAAATTAGGGCTGCTTCAAAAGCTGCTTAGACTCTGGAGTCCTCATAACCCAAGTCAACTGGTCTTTTCTTTCTTTTCTTTAAGCAAGAAGTGATAATTACGACAATATGCAGTATTGTGTCTCTGGGACTTTCATATCCAACTTTAGTGTTTCTAATGTAGCTTCAGTTTCATTCTTTCCCCCCACCCACCCAAGAGGCAAAGGCAGAGATAATTTAGAAATCTTTAGGACTGTTTACATTTTGAATGTTCATGGGGAAACTGCTTTGAAATGAAAATACATTTTAACAAGAATGTTATTGTTTAGTTCTGTTCTGCTAAACATGACTTAAATACACTCAGAGCTTGTGTCTTTATTTATGGATTTGATTGGCAATTTAGGAAACTGCCATTGGTTATTTGAAGAGTGTGTTTATTTAGTGTTACAATTTTGGGTCAGTTCCCCTCAAAGGAAACTTCAAACATATACAATGGCAAACTTGACAAATCATGTCAACACTTGGAATTGGACACTGCTTTCCATTAACTCTTAGGTAAACTAAATCTATCTGCCAGGGACATTTTTTGTTAAGTGGTTATCAGCAGTCGTGCTTTGCCAAGAGATCTTGATTGCTAACCGTTATGTCGTTTTCAGTTTTTAAAAAACATCAAATTAAGTTAGAAGAAAGGTAGAAGAAACGCACAAATGTGGAGGACAGAAGAGGCAAGGTCAGCTCTGTAAAGGTATTTAAGCACCGAAGTCCAATGCAGTGAGAGCAGGGAGGGTAACTCTCACCCGGATTCAGGGTCAGAGGATTAAAGGCCAGTTTCACAGGTAACCGTGCACCTAGTTTGTTGTAATCAGCCAGAATCTGGCGTACACACCGCTTACATACCTCGGCAAAATTTGCTGGCTGACTATTTAGCTTTCAAAATCTGGCCTTAACTGATCTGCCTGGCCTCACCCCGCTGTTGCATCACCACCGACTCCGCTGCTTTGCTGGAAAAGCAAATGACAGCTGCGCTTTGTAGCCAGAGCGTGCTTTGTGCTCACAGAAAGCTGCTGAATACTTCTCTGGGAGCAGAGATAAGGAAACACCTAATTTCTGAATTCTTAACGTGGGTTTGATAGCCGTGGTGTGAAAAAGATGCTGAGCCCCATGCCAGCCATTTTGCATGCCCCAGGCAGGGTACTCAGGTACCAGGCAACTGGGGAGCTTTCAGGGCTAAGCCGCAGCTGAAATGGAAGTACAATTTGGGTTGTACACACCTCTATACAGCCCGTGATGTCTAGCAAGCCACTCGACTGACATTTGCTTGAGGCCACGCTGGGAGGCTGCCCGCACTGCCCTGACCACAGCTCCAGTGAGCGGAGCAGAGCTCAAAGCCCACCGGCAGGTACCAGCGCTGAACACTTCCTAGGTTTGGATCCCAGCTCTTGCATCAGCAGGAAAAGGCTGGCGGGCGAGTGTCTCAAAATTGATAGGAAGCATCTAAGTTTACTGAGTCAAAGGGAGTTGTTCCATTAATATAAACGGGCTCTGAACCAAGCCTTAAGTGATCTGACAGAAGAGCACTGATCTTCAAAGGGACATGCTTACTGAACTCAAAAGCTACAAACAAAGCATTATATTATACAATTTATTTGACAATCACAATTCCTCTTCCCCCACACTTAACCTTGGGAGGACTTCTGAGAGCTTTGGACGTTTTGTTGGAGACCTTACTAATCCGAGTGTCCGACTTCTGGGTCACACCAACTCAAAGTTAATCCCAATTTATCTGGGAATCTCAGCTGGAGGTTTCCCAAGAGTGTCCCTGAGATCTCTGAGGTTTTCAAGCTCCATCTGACTCAGACAACCTTTTAAACTGCTTTTTACAGCATTTAGGTACTTTCCACATCTGGCCCTGAAGCTGGAAATGTGTGAGGCTCAGACCCAGTAAAATATAAACTAAACTTTTATGAACCCCATAAACAAAGAATAAAATAAAACATAAAATCTGTTGGTTTGCAGATTGGCCTGATTCTTTTATTTATTCATTCATTCATTCACTCATTCATTCACTGCCCTTGCATTAAAATAACAAAACTGATTTTAAGTTCAGTAACTTCCTGAGAAATATGCCACTTGTTTGGTTTTGAACCCGCAGTCTAATTCTTAATATACAGAGCACACCATTGCAGACGTAATCAACATTGCTTAGTTAAGCCACATTCCTGTATTTTTCAAAAAGCTGTTTTTTCTCTTTGGGAGAATTCCTGTAAATGATTAGAATGATAACATGGACAGATTAGCTGTTGAAACTCAGTACCATGGAGAAAACAATGCATTTTTAGGTTTTCATAGTGGTCTTTAGACAACAAATATCTATTATATTCATAAATAGTACATACATACTACAACAAGCTGTACATGTGGCTTCCACTTCAGCTCAGGTGTTGCTAAATATATATGACCTACTGTCCATATGTAAATATTTTAAGCCTTTCCACTATAATGAGGAAGCCCTTGAAAGTGCAGCGGACAGTGTACTTCTTCCCCCTGCCATCCAGCTCTGCCAGAACAGCTGCTGTCTCCATACGTGCTGGGTTTCACACAGCTCTGCCCATACCCACTGGCTCCAGAAGATGCTCAGCCTCAGATCTCCCAGTGTTGCCAGCTGCTAAGAACCAATACAAGGAGGCAAAGCTCCCAAATTTCCAAATCTGCTGTTGGCCACTGTGCTATGACTTCAATGGGTTTGGGATCAGACCCCCCAGGAGTTCCCCTTTCTTTTTTTACTTTACATCCCTCAGTTTACCGTTTACCTTTCCAAGTCTGACCTTTACACGCAGACATTCTCCTGATATGCAGTTTTCATTCATTCCTGTTTGCTTTTGCACAGAAACCCACTCTACCTCTCTTTGGTAAGTAGTTTTCCCTCTCTGTCTGTACAGAAAACTACAAGGCAAAGGCTCTGCACTTCCCAAACTTTCTTCCCACAGACCTGTGAAAAAGGCAAACAGCAGCTTGCCATTCCTTCTCATTACAAGGACACAAATTCAGAGCGGATTTGAGGGAACCAGGGAGCTTGGTGTCCTGGTAAACGTCCCCTGCTGCCTTTTGGAGTTTGGCTGTACGTCTCCAGCACTTTCTAAGGGCGAAATATAATTTAAGTATCTAGCGCTTATCACAAGGATGTAAGAGACCTCTTACGCAAATTTTAAAAGCTCCCAAAAGGCGTTGCCTGAAGTCCTAAGAGAAGCTGATGAAGTGCAGTGACAGCAGAGGCTGGCCCCTTATAGTGTGGAGGATTTCAGCGAGGAACAGCCTCGCACTAGGAATCACCTGCTCTGTCTCTGGGATCACAGCTCGGAGTGCCCCAACAGAGAAAGAAGTCCTGCGAGTGCAGGCTGAGCTGCGTGTTGTGCAGTTTTGTAGCCAAGGAAGGCCTTAGGGATCTATCTGAAAACTTTCCTTGAATTAGGCTAGCAAACTAGCCCTGAAATATTGATAGGACCAGCTCCGATAAACCCAGGACATTTCTCACAGGCGGGTTATAACAGCAGGTACATTTTGCAAGCAAATTAACCATAGCTAGTGCATGCAAAGCGTGTTTTCATATAAAAACTGGGGGACACTGAAGTCTGTTGCCACTAAATCCCATTTTGATTCAAAATGACATCTCCTAAAGAATGACCACAACTGACCATAACAAACACGGGACAGTAAAATAAATAATGCTATTTCTAGCAGGGAATTTATAGTCCTAAGGTCATTTAGGAACAGAAAGGAGGTCAGGAAGAAGGATCACATTATAAAATGAAAGCTATTCTGACCTAATGAATAGCAAGGAGACATTTTGGCCACCTCCTAGGGAGCACTGATTATGGCCACTCAGCAGCCTCTCTAGGTGGTGGTTAAAACATCTTGTTTCTATTCATTAGTTCAGCGGTGTATTCATTCCACAACAGACGAGTTTACAAACTCCTCCCTCCTCCCCTGCAGCACTCCTGGTTTGCAAATATGTCATCCACAAGTAAAAAAAAAAAAAAATCTGGAAATACACATCATCAAGCCTAAATCTTCCTTTTGGCTTTTTTATACCTGGCCCCTGTGACGTTCTGTATTTATAGAGAGCATCTTTTGAGGCAGTGCAATGAAACCCCAGTGTCTGGGAGGAGAGGCGATGCTGGCAGAGGTGGGTTAGAGACCATGGCCTGGCTGCGGGAGCGGAGGAGGAACGTGAGAGAAGAGCAGGGCTGAGCACTCCTTCGAAAGATGTATTTGCGGCATCTCTTTGTGGGTACGTCGCCACTATGTGAGCGCAGCAGTGAATGCATTATGCACGTTCCCACTTCCTTCTGTGGTTCAAAGGACATCCTGCCCCACTGGCCTGCCTCCTCCTATCTCAGTCTCACACTCTAACACTGCCCAGGGGTTGGTGTTGCTCCTGCTCCCGGAGGCTCTCCTGGAAGTAAACCTCGCTGCCTTTATGGCTATAATCTCTTCGTTTCCAACCCAGAAGTGTCCCTGAATAGTTCCTGCTCAGCAGCTCCTGCGCCAACATTTGTCACTTAGCTTGTCATCCCTCCTCCTTTCAGCTTCCCCAGTCAAACAGAGAGAACAAACCCAGCAATAAATAAATATAAATAAATAAATAAATAAATGGCTATTGTGTCCCACAAGTAGCCCTGATCCAATATGAATTAATCTTCCTTACATACAGGTGGGCAAAAAGGTACACCACGCTCACAACGGATGAGAAGAGGCGCCTGCCTCCACCTCTCCATCACACGCATCCCAGGAGCAGCCGGACCCTGCCACCGCACTGCGGAGCCCCAGAGGCTCAGCCTCCGCCGCCACCGGCTATGGGATTTCCCTCGGAAGAATGCAGACAGGCGCCAGGCAGCTGGGCACTGCTGAAAAATTTCCCCAGCCCCTTAGTTGCACCTTTAGAGATGTTAAACACGGCCTTTGAAAATCTCCCCTGCACAGATTTATCTCCAATTTCACAGCGATTCTGGGAATGGCATCGGGTCCCCTTGTCCTGGTCCAGCTGGGGTGAGCAGTGCTGCTGTAGTAGCTGGGTGTTGGAAATTTAGTGCAAACACAGCAGATGTACTTTTTTTTCTGATAAAAATACATTTTAAGCTGCATGAATAACACCTCAAGCTCTTAGCATAAGCGGGTGCAAAGAAACAAGGATCTTATAAAGTCCACATGCCCGAGACATATCACTGTTTTTAAATATTGCTCCCTGACTGAAACCAGAGGATTTCTCTCAGGCCAGCAGGAAGAAATAAAAAATCAGCCTCTGTGAGACCACTGCATCCATATTTCCCCAAGGTTAAGAGCTGTTTCTGCCTGCAGTACCACCTGCCTGTCATGATAGATAATTTTTGTTCTGATCTGTGATGCTTGCTGCCACGGGAATGAGCCCATTTGCTCCTTAATACATGTAAGATGTGCAGCATGACACAGAATTTGCAACAGACAGCCATGGTTGAAGAGCTTATACATCTGTCCTCAATATTTCGCTCCCTAGGGATGTCAGCTTTTCCAGTGCAAGGTTACCGGCAGTACTGATCCCTGACCAACACATACCTTTAGGTCTAGGCACTGCCGAAACCACGGGACGAGCACCGAGCCCTTCTCTCTAGCAGCAAGGCTGCTAAGTCCCTCACTGAGAAAAATGCAAGGCTTTTGCTTTTAAAGCTGCTGTTCTGAAAACATGCAAATATTGTAAAATCTTGACGTCTCGCGCATCTGTACAGTCATGGAGATCCCTCAGATCAACAGCGCTTGGCGTAATGACAACTTTCATGTGGCAGACTCTTCTCACAAAGAGAACATCTCTAGACATGGGGCTGCGGAGCGGTGAGCGAGAGGAGCCGGGCTGCATGTTATGCATCTCGCGGCGTGCACCCAACAGAGGGCATCGGCGCAGCCCCACACAGGGTGCGTCGGCACGCTCCGACCCCAGGGATTTCTGAGCTCTGGCTGCGCCCGGCGCTGGTCTGCACTACTGTGCCAGGAGGGACACTGCGAGGCCAGGGCTGGACCTCTCGAAAACATCAATATTAACGTGCAAAGGCATTGTCTGTAAAACTGTCTATTTTTTTAATTTGAAAAATGCTATGATGTTACACCATTAAAAAATATGTGGGCAATATTTACAAATTGTATAGCACTCTTATGGCTGTATACGTATTTCAGGTGTGGGTTTTAGGACATATTGCTACACTGGTGTAGAGAAGAAATGAGAAATGCCACAGCTGCTCTGCCTTACGACACCTGTGCTGCGCTTGGGAATCTGCCTGTAGTCTCGCTGGATGCCGCAATGCCTAGAGACCCCAGCAGCAGAAATCCCTGACACTTGCCCACGGTTATGGGACCACACAGGTACAAAGGTCCCCCTGCTTCCATCTTAAGCAATGTTACCGCAAGGATGTTGGAGAAGGGAGGTTTGGAAAACCTAAGCAGAAATATCCCAAGCATTGCGTCTGCTTGTGTAACCTGGCAAAACGTTCCAAATGCAAGTGCTCTTACACATGGTCTGGGACTTTTCGGGAGGTTTGGGAACCTTCCGTATTTTCCACCATTCCCTGAAGATCAGCAACACGTGCAAACAGGTGAAGCAGCCCTAGTTAGTTGTCCTGGGCCACCAGACATGGAGGGCTGCGGCTCAGCACGCTGCCAGCTATCAGAATGCCAGCTGGCCCCAACGCAGGGCTGTAAGGAGCGGTGGAAGGGGGGGGCAGGTCCGGCCCCGACCCAGCAGCGTGCTCCTTGCCTGCTGTGCCCCAGTGCCTGGCCCCGGGGAGCTCTCGGGCAGACAGGTGAGCATGTGCCTGCGTGAGATGCTGCTGCAGATGCTGGATAAAGCTTACTAAAGTGCTCCCGTTCACCCACAGCATACTGCTGGTGTTTCTCATCATCCCCAAACTTTCCCACCACTGTTACCAAAATACTGAGTTCTGGGAACATGATTTTCACTGCAGCAGCGTGCTTGAGCCTGTGCATTAACAGGATTTCCATGATTTTATCAAACCAAGAATATTTTTGCCAACTGGCAATTTTCTGCTTGTGCCAGCCTTTGTCCCAGCCAGGCCCCGCAGCGGCCATGCCTCCTGCAGATGGCTCGGGACAGCCCCCTGAAATGCACTACCACTCGCTCACGTTCTCCTCTTCCCTTCCCTTCCCTCAGACATTTTTTGACATGATTAGTGGCTAAATCAGATTCTTTAATTGAAAGAAATATAACTGAACTTTCTTCTGCTGGGAATGTGCCAGAGGCCACATCATAAGCAATGTCAAAGAATATTGGAAATAATATAGACCTCTGACATTTGTGTTTAGTGATTCAGCATGCCCCAGGTGGTTTGTTTGGGATTGGAATTTGTCACTGCTGTGAGGAGATAGTCTTTGGTGGTTGGGGCTTAAGGATTGCTGCAAAGAGATATAAGAAGACATGTTTAAACACGTCACTGGAATGCTACGCTTTAATCTCCTCCAATGTTGTGCACAGCCATGTCCAAAAGGATTTCTTTACGAGAGACATCCATGCATTGTCTTACTCTCTCTGAGATAGCAGCAACCAAAAAAAAAAAAAAAAAACAACTCCCATTTTTTAGAGCACCTTACAGCTCAGGTAGGAAACACAGAAATGTAACCCTTTCGTTTAGTATTCAGACCATGCTTTTGCCTTTCCTTCCCACCTTCTAAATCCCAGAGCAGTTGGCAGTTATTCACTGGTTCTTCTTCCACAGCTGTATGAAACCCAAATTATTTACGGGATCCCACAAGTGGCCTCACGTTACACTTTTCAGATAAGATTTGCTTCTCCTAGTGTATTTGTCTTCTCAAAGAACCACTGGGCTGGAATGACACTTCAGAGGTCACCTAATCCATCCTCATGCCCCGAGGATTATCAAGTACAGTACAGTCTTCTTGCATCATCCCAGCTCTGCAGTGTGTATTTCAGGCTGAACTGTTTGAAGTTTAGACCAACCTTGTTTCATTTTCACTTACATTTTCTGCTCTGTTATTTCAGATTGCCCACAACCATCGCCTTCACACCTTCCAGAGTTTGCAAAATAGACAGTTTTTCATAAAACTTATTCATCAAAATGGGACTGATAAGTGGAAACTTCAATTACCAGTTATTTTTCACTTTAAAATATCTATATTTGAGATAAAACAACTATGATCAGCCAGCAGAGACGTTGCTTGTGCTGCTCAGTCTGTGCAAGGTTGCAGCAATGCACAGCAAAAGAAGCCACACAGCGAAGTTTCAAAAGTTTCCCTTAAAATGAAGAAATGCGTCACTCTTACACCTTTCCTCTGCACAAAATTGCGTCACTTAAATGCTGCTACAGCTAATACTGCCAAAGTTGCCAAGTACACACACTTGAAGCAGGATCAAGGTGCCTAAAACAGACAAAACTTACATAGTCAGAGAGAGCAGTGAGCGTGGGCTCTCCCGGGCCCTGCTGGTGCAGGCTGTCCAGGCCGGCAGAGGTTTGCTTCCTCCTGCCTTTGAAATGATCCTTCTGAATTGCTCGTGTGATCCTGGCAGGACAAAAATGGGGCTTTGAACCCCCCTGAGACCTCACAAAATTGGGATGAATCCCTCTGAGAAAGGGAGAAGAACCAACATGAGCTTTTTTCGTGACATGGAGATCACTGGGAAGCTCTGGCCACAGAGCAGGGCCATTGCCACCCTGTCCCTGGAAAGCAACGGCCCCGTAAGCCAAGGACACTGATTTCCAGGCTCAGGGCTTGCCTGAGGGCCCCAGGACAGGCTCTGCCGCCCCCGGGAGCACACAGCCATTCCTCCTGTCCCGGGGCGTTGTGCACGGGCAGGTGAGCCCGTGAGCCTTCTGAAATAGAGACGCTGGACCAGAGGCCACAGGCAGGAGCCCTGTGCTGCACACCTCGTGCATGTGTAGAACAAAGCCACTCTTCAGCCTTAACCCAGTCTGACAGGTGGGCTTCACCGAGATCCCTCCAGGAATGCCATTGAGGAGAGCTAGACCCGCTGCTCCTTGTACACCTGCAGGGAGACGAACCCAGCGTAGACGAGAGCCACCGCATGCACTGTGCCTCGGGATCCGGAGGTCGCTCCAGGTCTAAACCATGCTGCTTGGTGCACTTCAGGGCTACTGTAAAGCCAAACACTTAACAAATTGAAAAATACTACGTTCCCTCCATGTTTCATGAAACTCACTTCAGACACGCACTCACATTTTGGACAGAAATCTTATTTCCCCAAGAGTCATGGTCTCGAGAGCAACAGCTTGCTATTCTTACGCTGCTGTCTTCTGGGGCCTCTGCTGACAACTTCAGAAGAATCGCTGCTGATTCTTAAAACTGATTTCCAGCTAAACTTGATTTACAGCAGCACACTGAATGGATTTATCGAGCTATGGCTCTCCCCTTGCAGCTCAGGTGCTCGCTGACAGGCCTGGAGCCGCCGGTGGCCGCACTCCGTGGGCACCCAGGGGAAGCCTCCGCCGCCTCCTCGCCCACTCCAATAGGCTAAAGGGGTATTTTTGTAAATAAACCTTTGAAATGGAAATGTGAATACTTACAGTGCAAGACGCACAGATGCATACCCCCACCCACTGCAATGTGCACAAAGAGCTCCAGAAAAAAAAAAAGAAAAAAAAAAAAGGATTAAATGTTTTGAAAGGTTTGCCAAAGAGTTTGCAGCATTAACTTTTTACCTTCATACTGATTTGTAAAACAGAGCAACAGGTGAAAGCAGCTCCCGAGCATGAGACTAAGCCCTCCCTTACGAGGGGCAGGTCCTGCTGTGTCCCTACGGCTGCCCTGAGCTGGGCACCTCTCCGCGAGTCCCCAGCTGCGCCCAGCAGATGCCCACTTGCATGGGAGGTCACCACCCACAAGCACCCAGATTTTGTTAGTTTTAGGATTGTCACTTGATAAGTTTCATGTTCAGATCATTTGTGGCTGTGGCTTGTTACAGAAGGGGTTGTTCTGCCTTATGAATGCATTTAAACTGCCCTAAAGATACGCTAGGAATCCCTGGAAAGATGTAGTTTGGGGAGTCCTCTACAGCCACTTTGGTGACTTGGTATTACTTATCTGCTTTTCTATGAATTTGTCTTCTTCTCTTGATTTTTTTTGCCCCACAGTCAAACCGCTTGTGTCTGAAGCACAAAATAGAGCTATTACTGTTTTTCTTGCAGGCAACATCCCATAAAGTTTTAAAGACAGATTTAAAGAGCTACAGATTTAAATTGCTGCAGATTACTCATGTAGTTAACACCCATCGCTTCCTACCAAACAAATATTTATTAAAGTACAAACTGGGGCAAAAAAAGAGCTTTTTTTTTTTTTTTTTTTCCCGTCCCAATCAGATGGAGAGGGGACGGAGTAGAAATAAACTGTTCTGGGAAAATATCTGCAAATGAGAAATTTCTAGCATGAGAGCAGACAGAGACTGTGGGGAGAAGGCAGGAGACCACACTGCAAAGCCAGTGCAGGATGGAGAGCAGACCCCAGAAAAAGGCAGAATTACGCCCAGCAGTGGCTTTGTCTCATGGCTGGGGTGAAGAGCAATGGCAAACCCAGATGGGGACCAAATAACTGAGTAACTGGGGAGTTCACAGCACCAGACAAGGCCAAAGATAAGCCAAAACATCCCTAGGGCCGTGCTGTGAATGCTGAGGTCTGGAGCACCGGCACCAGGGATTCCCCGGAGCAGCAGCAGCTGGGAGCTCAGGAACAGGGCCCCCAAAACGGTTGGCATCTTGTAGTGCCGCGCCGTGTCCCAGCCTCCCGCTGCTAGCTTTAGACTCCTTTGTTGTCTTTTCTTATTTCCCCCTAATTCTGGAAATATCTGAAGATGAATGTCTCCCATCGCAAGCAATCAACGCAAACAAAAACGTATGGAGGCCTTGAGCCCTAGCTGTTTTCCATCGTGGTCTCGCCCTTCCAAAGGATGACTACACACGCCGAGACGCCAGTCCCTTCAAACCACGATGTCCCCGGGACCCCAGACCTTGATCCTTGCCCCTGTCCGCTGCTATCCTCCTCAGCCTGATGGTGTGAGCCTCGCAGCGCCAAGCGCGGCGGCCGTCTGGGTGACAAGGATAGCTGTGGACAGGGGCAGTGGCTGTGCCCAGGGGACGTCTCCATTTAAAAGATAAAAATCTACAGCTTATGCTTGAACTCACCACAGTGGCATCTGGTAGCACTCAGAGCTGTGCTGCCGTTGGGTTTTGCTTTGTGTTTGTTGTTTTTTTTCCCTGTACCTTGTTTCAGTCATTAACAAATGTGGGCTGGACATAAAGCCGGCCAGGTGGGGACAGCTGATAATGGCAGCGTGTGGCAGTTCACCAAATGACAGCTGGGCCGGGTTTTCAGCCAAAATTCAGATTATTTTTGAGAAAAGGAAAACATTTTACAATTCCCCTTCAGCCCAAACTGAAATACCCCCGACACCATATAGAGCTGTTGAAATGCTTGTCCCAATTCTTCTGTTTAAAGCGAAAATCTATCTTGGACTTGGTAACACAAGTGATGGAGTGGCAGTGAAAGCGGTCCCATGGCGGGCCTGGCCTGACCACAACGCTACAAGGGAATCGCCCCATGGCACGGCCCCAGCACCACTGCCAGCCCCCTTCTGCCCTCCCAGTAAGCAGCCAGGCGCCTGCAAGGACCTCCTGGGAACACTGCAGCCACGGCTCTTCTCCTCCTGCTCAGCACCCACGGAACCAGCTTCGGGCTGTGCTTGGATACCTTCAGAGAAAAACACACAGGGAGTGCTCACAGGGATTCTCCTCTGGATTTCTGCAAACAGGTGGCTCCATCGCAGACAAAGAGTCTTTGCAGAAGCCTATGTGGGCAGCAAGTGGATTTGTTCATCCCGTAATGTGGCCACAAAGCTGGAATTAGGCTTGCAGCAAGCTCGTGAGAAATGAACTCAACCATGTATATCACAGTATCCCTGCCAGGCAACATTAGATTAGGAACACCTCAAAAACCCCATTGGGTTTCAATCTCAGGTGATGCTAAGGGAAGCATGGGATGTCTGGACATCCCATTTTGACACTCCAGCCTGGTTCTTCTCTTTCTTTTGCTCAAAAATAGGATGGATTGGGAGCACTTTCATTTTGCAAATATCCAGACCATAACATGCAGATCAGCAGACCAGTAAAACAGATTTGGGTGTAAGATAAATCTGGTCAAAATAAAGAAACCCTTGTGCTACCGCTCATTGCGGTTCTTTTTCTACCCACTTATTTAGCCAATTATTTAGGAATAAATGCTGCTGCAGATACCTCTAAAAGCCTGGATGCCAGAGAACCCTGCTGGACCGAACCACATCTGTTGAATGGTCACATGTTTAACTGCGAAGAAGAAGAGCCAGACCCAGGCTTATCATGAGCAAATAAGTGAAAGGCAGCAATAATGTAGCTTTAATTGTCCTTCTTCAGCACCTGAGGAAATGCAGCCTTTTAAAATAGCCAGATAAAAATTCAGACTCAGCTTCATGCACATGCACCATGTCTACAGCTCTAACTGCATAGAAGTGCCTATCATTTGTCTTAACTTCTGCACCGAGAACAGATTTTTTTTGCTACAAGGCTGTGTTTTGTTTCAAAATCACCCGACAAACAGGATTGCTGCTGTGTGCTATCAAAATGGGATGCAAAAGTTAGATCTTCAAAGCACGGCTTAAATAGCTTTCGTCTTAAAAGAGGGGTGGGTGGAAGCTAATTTAAGCATTTTGCTATGCATGAAGCGTTTAGTTTCTGAAATGTGGTGCTTGCCATTAATAGGGCCTGTTAGAGGCCATGGCTACCAGCTCTCCACACACCCGTCCAAGGGTAGCTCTTCTCAGATGGCTGGTGCTAGCTTTTTAGAAAATGACATTTGTTGCTCTGAATGCTTTGTGAAGCTATTATAGCTGGAGGGGCAAGAGGAATTTTTTCCTTTGTTTGTAATGCTTCCACAATCCTAAATAAGCATTGTCTATAGCTCTGTCTGCATTGCCATGTCTTGTTCCCACCCACTTACATGGCATAAGATCCTTCAGTTCAGGGTAGTATCTCCAGCAGCCAAGAAACTCTTTAAACTTCATGTAAAATGAGAGCCACAAATCACAGTCTAAATTCAAATTAATCTCAGCGAGTATATGCTCCAGACCTACTTTCCATGTAGACAATAGATAGCCTTTTCTGAATTGCGGCAGTGGGGCCTGATCCTGCAAGGTGCTGAAAGCCACGAAAGGCAGAGGGGACCGGGGACTCTGAGGGACTCCCAGCGCTTCGTGCTGCCCAGTCCCATCTCAGCAGAAAGGAGAGGGGATAGCAAAGGGCAAATCTGGCTTCACGCTTAGGAGTTCCCTCTCGTCTCCTTCACTCCCTGACCCCCTAAACGGCATCTCACCGGGCTGGCTATTTCTCCAGATCTTGTTTTAATTATTTAAGTTGAGCTAGAAGAGTTTTTGTCATTCCTTTTTGTGGAACACTCTGTACTTGGGGGGCCTCAGCTGGATATCCTGGGTTATGCAACCGATGGTTAAAGCTATTGTTTTCCAAAAGAAATTGCATGAATCTCATTAAACGCACTCTGATCAGGGGAGGCGGGACACGTCTTTAAAACTGCATTTGGATCCAATCCTTTTGTCCTAGATAGGGCTGCCTGCCCTCATTTCTGATTTAGTCTTAAAGAAACTATTGTTTCGCCTTAATTAATTTCATATTGGCTTGTATTATCACGTTGAAGCTGGCATTCCCTTGGAGATGCCTTCAGATGGTCGAGAATTGCTTCAAACCAGAAGAGGGCAGCAATTTCCCTGACAAGAGGGAAAATGCAGCGTGATGCTTTATTTAAAACAGGTTTGACAAGGTATAAACAATCCAAAGGGCACTAGGCTCGCTGCAGTGTGAGCTAGGGATGGAAAAAGGAAAACATGCATACAAGAAAAAGGGTTGTCAGTCATTACCGGGCTATTCAAACCGCAGGTGTATAAATATTTCGGGCTTTATTGGCCTCTTGACTTAGATAGAGTTGAGCATTTGCTATCGGTCCCACTTTATAGCCACTGCGATGGACTACAGCCTACGTTAATAAAGGAAGGGAACCAGTAAGTCACTTTTCTTTCTTTCCAACCCCCACGATTTATGCACATAAGCAGAACTGGTACTGGAAGTTCTTGTTCTTCAACACATCAAAGTGGACCAAAAACTAGCCTTCAGTCAGGAACCATCCTACAAGCCAAACTCATTCCTGATGCAATTTTAGTTCATTTTTGCCTACTGTGTAATTCTTGCAGAAAGGCCTGGCAATGACAAAAGAGTCTGCCCTTGCTCCCAATCTCCCTGCCTCGGTAATCCTCACGCTCTCGCTTCACTTACACAAGCCATTCACTAGCACTCCTCCAAGCACCTGGCTTAATGTGTCAGCACAGAAAAGAAGCAGAAGAACTCTCGAACTTCCTTGGGGTCCCGCTGCTTTCCCACTGATAAGTGAGATCCCCGTGTAACCCACACTCCCTGTGGCAGGTAACGCACAGGGCAGCTGAGATGTGTCACAGCAAGGCCGGTGGCACCGTGCCACCTATTGCCTTTGGCTGCACGGAGCCAGGAGCAACAGCCAGAGGGTCCCATCCTGGCTGCCCCGTCCCCAGGTCCCCCCCGAAGGTGCTTCGGGAAGGAGAGAAATGCACCCCCCAGCTCCTTTCACAGACATCTCATTTTTTTGAGATGTCTGAAATGAAGCAAATCGGCAAGAGGCATGTGATGGTCACAGCACTCAGAAAGGTTATAACAGCTACAAGTGGGTGATAATGATTTGTTTTTCCTCCCAAATAATTACTTTTCCTGAGATATATATATATAATGCCTAATTTTCCCCTCCAAGGAGCTATTCGAGGACTCATTTTTCAGCAAAAAGCAGACAGCAGGTCCTCCTCTATCCAAGAAAAAACGAAACCGAGCCCAGGGAAACTTGGACTAACGAAGAAACATGCTGGAGTTGTTTTTGGAGAAAAGAAGGATTTGGGGAATCCTAACAGCTCTTCCTTGCCATCTATTTCGCATTCCAAAAAGCAAATGAAAGACAAGTGCCGGAGCCAAACAGGCTAAGTGCTACTAACCCAACATTTCCAGCGAGGCCAAGAAATCTTCAGTTGTTTTTTTTTTTTTTTCTGAAATGTGAGGCAATTACTCACAGTTCAGCATACAGCTATCACGAGGCTCATTCACTGCTCTGCATTATCTCTGCCAACATAGAGGAGGCAGATCTTTCTCTGGTGTAAACTATTGATGAAATCAATCCCCTGATTTTAGTGCCAATTTTGAATGTAGTTTTGTAAAAATACTTTAAAGGTTTGAACACTGATTTTCCTTGTGTAAACGCAGAAACAAAAAAAAAGGAGGATAAAAGCAACTTCATGAAAAAAAAAATCAAAGTATTTAGCTGCTATGGAAATAAATTAATATATCTTTAACAGAAATTCTCTATATCTTCTAGAGAATGAGCTATTCAATTCATTCAAGTATATATTTGTATTTTTTTAATATACATTTATCCTATTTCTTAGGGGTTTAGCAAAAATTTTGAGAAGCTGTCTTGGTATATATTGCATCTCAATTCTAGCTATTTACTATTTGCCTCTTGCCATGTACTCTAATTTGTCATCTGATATTGAGCTTTTAAGCAGGAATCCAGAAAAAATGAAAATCTGTAAAAGAATTGTGAGTATAGGTTCTGAAATGCATGTTTTTCTAACTTGTATAAAGAGTCCTATAAATAATTGAAAGTCCTTGTAACCTGCACATTGTGGAGTTACGAACCCCTACAAACTGGCATTGCTATTCACAATACCGTTCACTCTTACTTTTATTTTTTAAATGCCACCCCTAATCATCTTTCTCCTGTCATAACATTACCCTGTCATCACTTTCTTTCCCTTCCTTCAGGCAAACATCGATGTAGGAAATGCAGGAAAAAGTTGTGCTGAAAAACAGCTGGACAATTTTCAAGGTTTTTTTAAATAGCATCTTTTCTCTCCTGATCACTGTACCTTTGACCTTTGTGATATTCTTGTCTACGTTTTCAAATTCAGAGAAGAGGATTTTTTTCAAATTTTGAACTTTTGAAAAAAAAAAATAATAATCTTAAGGGTAAAACAGGTCAATAATGCAACTAAGGTTCTTACCTTGCAAATTTCTAATGGAAAAACGTGGTCAAACTTCCCTGATTTTTTCCAGCTTTTCAATCAGCTCTGAGAACTGCTGAAATATTGCATATTTTAACATCACATTAAGATTTGGCACTTGACATTAAACAGGGAAAAATTATAGCAACATAATAATTTCCTTCACATTTTTCTACCAACTGCAGGAGTAAAATGTAACTTTCAGACAGATGCCTAGCACGAACGTTGGCTTCCAGGATGTCAGGACACTGTATTTTGCTGATTCTGATACTAAATGTGCCTGTGAGAGTCTTCAAAGAAAAGCAAGTTAACATTTCACCTCTGATACAATAGGGGAAGAGCCATCCCCAGCTGAGACAATTGGTTCAATGACTCCTTTCTAAAGTCTGCTTGTTTAGACCTTTTATGATCTCTGCCACAATAACACAAGTAGCACAAGAGCGATTTTTATCAGCTGAAATCAGCTGCAAAGATACCACTAAAGAAGAGAGAAAAAGAGAAAAAGAATTGCTTTGCGTGGATTGTTCACATACGATACTGCAAACTTCCTCAGCTGCTTGCTGAGAAAGTCTGATTTCTGGAATCATTTCTCAAGCCATATCTATGATTAGAGCCACTCCGCAGCCAGTTCTAAAATCACTGCCTTCTAAACGATAAAGAAAAAAAAATCTTTTGCCAGAAACTCACCTAACGGTATTATGGATTGGGAGTAACTTTATATGTTTTAGATGTTTCTACAGTTGAGCAAATTAGTGGTTACACCAATAAATAAATAAATAAATCCCTGTGCAGAGTTTTGTTCTGAACTGGAACCCATGCAGCAGATCTGTAAGATGTTTGGTCAGCTGGAGATGTGCTGGATCTGGCCCCGGCAGTGCTGGGCAGGGAGCACGCCAGACACCACCTTGTAATCGAGTGCAGCCGTCACTGCGCGTTGGCTTAAACACAGGAGGCCGGGGAAGGACGGGTGATGCTGCGCTGCTTTCCCCTGGGGGCAGAGGCGAAGGAGGCTGCCAGGTAGCGGCTGCCCCCTGGCTCCCCGGACCCCTGCGCCCAGCCAGAGGAGAGGCAGCCCCGGGGCATCAAAGCCCAGAGGCTGCGAGCAGGCTCTGGGAAGAGGTCCGGCTTCCAGCACAGCGGAGGGACAGGAGGAAGGACCCTCTTCCCCCAGCCCGCGAGCCCCTAGCAAATTGGTTTTGTGCCTATCAAATTCACAAGCACTTGTAACAGCAAAATTTGTTTGCGGAGAATGGCCTGTTTCAGAAAAAACACTCACTTAGCACTCTAATAGGTAGCAAAAAACCGTTTACAAATTTCACGGGCATGAGAGAGGAGAAGAGAAAAAACCATCCCTCCAGCTCCAAGCAGGACAGGACCTGCGCTATGCAGTCACTGCCGAGCTTCTCTCCCTCCCCTTCTCCCTGCCCTGAAAAGAAGGAGAGAGCACATACATGGTGACATGAAACACTTCAGAGAAAAGCAAACAAATATTGGCTTCTCTGGAGAATCAGAAACATAATGATACTATAATGCTAGCAGTTTATTTTTCACTGCCTCGGGCTGCTTGGCAGAATGTCACAGTAAAATCATCTAGGCATGAGAGATTAACTGATGTCTATTTTGCTATGAGGCTCCATGCTCTCCTGCTGAAGGCCTCCTACACCTGCCAAGGAATGTTGCTTCCCCGTCGCCGTCAAGCTGCGGCATCACGAGGGAGCCCCGCAGCCTCCCCTCGGGTGGGAGCACGCGGGTCCTCCAGCTCCCGAACCGCGGGCTGCGCTGCGGAAAGCAGCCGAGGGCCGCACTGAACCCCAGCTGCAAGGATCTTCCCCTCGACCTCTAAATCAGCGACCCGAAACTCCTGGTGGAGGGGCCAGCGGCAGGTGCGGGCGAGATGCGAGCGTTTAATTCACATCACGCTCCGCACACAGGCTGGCTGCATCCTCGGACTTGAAAAAAAAATTGGGGTTTGGTACAAACCCTGGGCTTGGCTGAGGACGGTGAGTTCCCCCTCTGAGCTGGAGTTTTACTTAATATACTTCGCGGCAATTAATCGTGTCAATTTGGGTACTGAATGCTTTTTGGAACAGGTAGATCTGCTGTCAGCATTGTCAGATGCGTTTACACAGCCCCGAATAGCTGCTTGAACGCGGTACTTGTGTTCCCAGCTATAAACAGGCAGCAGCGGTATCCCCTCTAAATGATCTTTTGTCTCTGATTGGTTTCCTTACCCGGCAAACAAATGCGAATTTAGTATTCGTGGAATGCATTAACACTGGGAAGAACAAGGGAGACAAACCATATCAATAGATGTGTCAGTCAGAGTCCCCGTCCCAACCCCCAAGCCGTCACTGAACTTTAGAAGCAGCAGGACAGCCTGCCGCTCAAGCTCCCTCCCTCCTTATTTCAAGGCCAAACACTGGGATTTTATTAGCCTATACCAAGAACTGCTTCTGTAAACTTTTCCCCAAAAGAACATTGAAACCATTTGCATCATTTTAGCTAGCTGGCTGCAAAACAGCTTTTTTTTTTTTTTTAATACGCTAAAAAAAAAAAAAAAGAGTAAAATCCACTACAAAAATGAATCACTAAAAAATGTTTACTTTCCCCCTAGGCAAATCAGCACTTGCACCCACTTCGGTGGCATCATTGCGCCTGCTGTATCCTGAGATTTCAGGTTGTAAAGTCACAAAAGCACCCTGGCACCCCAGCACAAAGCCCCCAGCTGGCAAGGCTGCGTATTTAAATATTCACATCGAAATCTGGAAGAAATCATGCCCCGCTTAGACGAGAAAGATACTATTTATGTTAGACATTATTTAACAACAGAAAAAGCACTTGTACAAAGTGGAGAAAAAACACGCTTCCAAAAGTTCCTGAGGCTCATCAGGTCCCGCGAGCTTTAAAGGAAATCGGGAGGACTCGTCCTATTGCCAGTGGTGCTCAGCACCCAGTGGGCTTGAGCCAGTGCCAGAGCCCAGCCACACATAATCTGAAAAGCACAGAGTAATAGTTATGGACCAGATTTTTAGGAGTTTTTCAGATATTTTTGGTCTTGATGGGAGCTTTTCCGTGCATTAAGTATCCGTAACAAGTATAGTTTTCAGCACTACCAATCGGCACTGATCCCCCCCTTGCTCGTGGTGTGCATCACACGGTGCAGGAGCCACGGCTGTGCCCAGCCCTACATGGACCAGAACCAGCTGCAGTGCATGTAGGCACCGGGAATTAACGTGCCGGTACATCCCCACCTAAACTAGGCTGCATGCAGAAATCAAGTGGAGAAGCTACTCCATTTCATACAGATATGAAGCTGTTATGCTATACGGTTATGTTTCACCCATCTGACTCCCACTGCTGCTCCTTCAACCCTCTCGTGTATGACATGCTCTCATATTCTGCCTTCTTCTTGACTTCAGATGCCTCTGGGGCATGACCAGTGCTTTGCTCTTGCTTCACACAGCACCTAATGCAGTGGTATAAATAACAGAAATGAATGAATCAGTGCCACAAGCAGTCCTTGTCTGCAGGAATCTGCTGAATCAGCAGTGCTTCCCAGGGGAGGTGTGTTTTGTAAAGGCTTCAAAAAATGCGGAAAGGCTGAACAGAAGGATGCCCTTAGAGACACAGCCACGCAGATGTTTCAAGCTGCGTTACACGAGGACTGATCCTGGGAAACAACATCAACCTGCCACGGTGGATTTCAGATTGCCACAGGCAAACTGACCCTAACCTGCCTGGTTGCCCTAAAAGCCCACTGGGGTAGCACGAGCAGCTGCCCTTCCTCAGGCGTACCTGGCAGAGATGCGGCTGGCACCTACCCAGCTGGTTTCGATTTCTCAGCCTGAGGCCATGCCCCTTTGCAGCCAAGAGAGGCCATCACTGAGACGTGGAGCAAGGTTTGAATTTGCTCCTCTGGCCCCCGCTGAAGAGCCCTGGGCATCCCCTCTCACATGTATTGTGCCAGAGGCGAGCAAGTGTGCAGAAGGGGCTGGTGCGTACCGCTCCCACTGGAGGTAATGGGACCTGAGCCAACTGTCCTTGGTGAAATCTTGGGATTTTCATTGAGAAATCTTCTCTGGAACACGTCATACTTTGTTCTAGGTCAGATTATGGGGAGGAAAAAAAAAGTTAAAAGAAAACAATCAATTTCATGGACATTGGCCCAAGTTTTCTTTAACCATCTCCTTTGGGATCTGTTCTTCACTTTCCCTTGTGCGCAGACAGAGCTCCTGTGTCCGACAGCCCAGCAGACGGTACTGCGAGCCTGTTCCACAGGGATGCCGGGCGGTGCTCCCGCAGCAGGTGCAGGCAGGGGTCGGGGAACCACTGCGGCACTCCAGCCTGCACGGGTGAGCCAGGGAAGCTGAGGATCAGGCCCAGGAGAGCTTTATTTCTGCCAGAAGAGAATGTTTTAACACGGGTTGTCCTGGGAGACTAACAGCATTTCTAATCTATGCAAAAAAAAAAAAAAAAAAAAAAAGCCTAGACACAGAACAGAGCTCAAGGACAGGCTTATTTGCCTCCCCCTGAAATGTAAGCGTTCTTTAGGACGGGATCCTTAAGCCGTAGCCTGTAAAAAGCTGTTTGTTTTGTACTGACCTTCTCCTTTTATGTAACATGATAGGCATGCTTCAGCGAGTGCTGAATGCAGCTAAACATATGTCGTCAGCTGTGCATTGCTGCCCCTTCTATTAAAATGGATTTTGGTAGCATATGTGGGAATAGGCTTGCCACAGATACTCGAGGGAAATGAAGGAACACAGGGCAATTAGCAAAAGCAATCCCCAGACCTCTCTGCTAAGCCTCCGTAGGAAGTACAAAGACTTATCTCATGGGCATGGAAACAATTAAGGTCAACAAGTAATCGTGGAAAAGGAAACTTTAAAAACAAGAACATGGTAAATGACCTAGTAAACACCCCTTTTGCCCCCCTCACAGACTTAGGACGCATTTCATCTGGGGTTCATATGCACAATCTAGCCAGCTTCTGCCTCCCCAGCCCCCCTCCACATAATGACTTCCCTTTGCAATTTCCTGGAGGAAGTTGCTGGAGTGATCTTTTAGTGATAAAAATAAGCCGTAGTGATTCTTAATTTTCGGTCAAAGAATTCTCCTAATCTCCTAATTAAGGAGCGAATGGCTGCAGCGTCCCTTAGAAAGCATCAATGGGACAAGAGGCCCTTGCAGAAGAATGCAGTTGTTCTGGAAGACAGAAGTACCTTATGGATCACTTGGCAGATGGATAACATCCTGTGTCTGAGTCCTTCTAGAGGTACAGGTAGAAGCACTACTTTTGATAAGAGAGGTCCTTCACAGCGATTTTCCTTTTCACAGGTCATTAGAGTTAGCGTAGACACAGAGGCACCCCTTCTCACCACTTCAGGAGCATTAATTGAATAGTGGAGTGCCAGCTGTAATTGGTAGTCCATGCTCTGTCACTCATTTTCTCACTTCTCTCTCTAGCGGGCAGGAAGGAATTTCTGAGGGTTATGATGACACCAGTGAGTTCTCCGGGGTTTTGTGTATTTGTTTTCATCAGTCAAACTCAACATATGGTATTTACATGTCCTCTTCATGAACACTTGATAGCTGACCTGGAACACAGCACTCCAGTGACTGCTGCCAGCTTTAACTCCCAGCTTACGTATGCAATGAGCAGTATCATGCCAGCTCAAAATGTGCTTCCTCACCTAGTCCATAAAGCCACAGCTTGGGGTGGAACCCCCCCAGCATGCACAAGGAAGGGAGAAGGTTTCTGGTCCTGAAGGCCACCAATTGCCCCAGAAATGAGGTATGTCTAAGGATACACAAAACCTGGTTGAGTTCAAGTACATGTGATAACACCAGATCCTGTCTTTATTATTAGCCAGACACAGACCTAGGGTTTATTGCCTGTATTTACATAGTGGCCAGATAAATAGGGTGGTCCGTGCCTAGCTGTGTATTTTGTAGCTGAGGACCAAGCACGATTAATTAGTGAGTTTGCACCCCATGTCCCTTTGTGACACCAAGTTGTGCTCACTTGCGTCTTTCTTTTTCAACTTAAGAATTTACCACAACACTTAATGTAGCAGTCAGAGCTATGATGAAAATACAGATATGGCACTAAACAAGTGTAATATTTTTGAAACATTAGGACAAAAACAAACAAACAAGCAAGCAAAAAACCTTAGTCCCAGATTTACAGGACAATTTAGTTCACTTGACCACTAGTAGTGCATCATCTGAATGAAAGGACGCAGCTAAGAAAGGGCAGGAAACTGGCTTTGTGCAAACTATCTCCTGTTTCTTTGTTTGCCTGCTTACCACATCATAATCTCATCCTAAAAATGCATTCATTCAATGTCACAAATATATCTGAAGTCCTTGTCACTTGTTTCTACTGCAGGGTACTCACAAGATGCTTTTAGAGAAAGTACTCAAGCAGCACATAACTGAAGGCAAAATCTGGCATACAGTGACTGTAACAGACTGTGACATCTGTCACAGCTCTTCTTGGATAAACCTCTAACGATTGCTCTGACCAGAGAAGAAAACATCTGAAGTCAGTAGCTGAATAATGCTAATGATACTTCATAAACAGCACAGTTCAAATATAACGATGAATTTCTCTGAAGAAAGATGCTGAGAGATGCGTGGGGTCTGACTGGCAGATATTTACCACCCACCCATTTTCCTACCCATAAACATCCCTGTAAAGTGCTGCAGGGGAGAGCTCGTTCTACTCATCTCAAACTGCAGCAGAGACCACAGTATCTCGTAGATGGAGTACAAGTGTCAGACATGTCAACAGAGATGATACAATTTTTGTCTCTACATTTTTGGCATCGGTCTGTATCTACTAAATAGTGACACGTGGGCACGGTCTGGGTACATACGCAGTACAACTTCAATCTCAGCAGCAGTAACTCCTGTTACCATAAGTTTGTAACTCCTCTGGGGCAAGGACCATGCCTTCTTCCCCCCCCCCTTCTAACTATCAGTGGTTGTACTTTCATGATATTGTGGGTTACAGGTGATAAACCAGGTGTGCCGGTGTGTGGCTCCACAGAGGAGCCAGGCGATGCACCAGGGAGCAAACAGCCTAAACGGGCAAGACGGACAGCAGAAATATCATCCCATACTCGGAGCTGACGTGCAGAGAGGTGACATATTTTGCCGAGGGTCACAGAGAGGGCTGTGTCACAGAGCAAGCCCAGACCTTCCTAGTCCCAGTCCAGCATCTTAATTAGAAATTGTTTCTTAACCACTCTACCGAACACACTTGCAGTGTTACATCTGCGGCTGTGACTAGTACTGCTGCATGAGACGTGTCTGCAGCTGTTTAGGAAACAAATGTTTGTACCATAAATTATTTTTTTAAGATGTGACTGTTAATAACAGTTCCTACGCATTTCGAGTAACCATTCCCCATTAGCCACAGCAGAACCTCAAAACTGGCCGATGACTGACAATTGTTACACAGGGCAGTAGTCCCGTGTCATCTTATTCACAACACCTGTCATCGCTTCTTGTCAGTAATCTTGATCTAGTTATGATTTAATTTATGCCTTGTGTGTCATAAGGCAGCACTTAATTTTTTTTCAAAGCAATCAAATGAACTCTTTTGTTGATCAGACTCATTTCTTTGACAGATGCTGAAATCAGACTATTCTGTGAGCAGCTCTTACCATTCTGGCAAATAAGCAGCGTACCAGCTCTATTGCTAGCAGCTTTCAACTCCAGAACTCTCAATGTAATAGGAACAACAATACCAAATTCCCTACAGTAAGGAAGGAAAATCTGACAGCACACACAATTCAAGCTATCATTAAGCTAATGACAGAAAATTTGTGACAACACGAGATTGGATTTTGAACTGTTGCTGAGTGCACCGCGCTCTGCTTTAATTTAAGCGGATTCCTACTGCGAACTTTGCTCCTGTGCTTTGGGCAAGATTCTCGCAGCACATCATCTCCCTGCAGTGACAGTCACTAACACACGCCAGCGTGCGCCCTGGAACACAGGTACAGAGCTCGTCTCATGATTGTCAGCATCCAGACAAGGAAAGCAAGCTTCCCAAATGAAAAGGTCATTGCAAAATTGAAAGATGGGATTCGGTAATAACAGGTCACTTTGGTGGAAGTGAATATCAGCTATTCTTCCATCTGCAAGGCATCACTGCCACAAGGCATATCTCAAGGCATAGAATATCTTCAAATTTTAAGCATTTAACTGAAAAGGGTGATGTGAGGAGTAAAGGATGCTCAGGTAACTTAGTTTTACTTGCTGGTATCAACTAATGACAACAAGAGCTGCATATTGATAGTGCTGTGCCGTTATTGTTGCGTACTCCAGTAAAATGAAGAGCTCCTAACCAAGCAGGAAAATGCACTGTCCAAGGTCTCAAGGAGTGAAAACTTCTAACCAATGAGACAAGACTGAGAAAAATATACATTTTAAAGAAACAAAGAAAAGGTAGATATTTTAAGAAGCCATCTGAGCTGTCCATTATGACACACGAAAATAACGGTACTCACAGTGCTCAGCCCAGGTCATGTCTCAAATGCTCTGTGCAGCACAGGCTGGGAGCACAGCTCAGGTCTTCGGAGCCACCCTCCACTCCCACCACAAGCCCATCATTTCTCAAACCACTTGAGACTACTTTGTGCAGTTACTCCTTACCACGTATCATACTCATGGGAAGAAAAACTGAGCTGAGACCATCATGGTCAGGGACAATACCAGTCCCTCCTACCATGAGGTCCCTCTGCTGAAATGTTCCTTACCAGCTCCAGCTCCACCTCCACCAAGGCAAAGCCTTCCTTGCTCTGGATTTTCCCTCTGGTCCTAGGACTTCTGAAGGCAGATCTTACTTGTCTCTACAGTAAAGAGGCGAAGAAGGCACTGAGATCCTTGGCCTTTTCTTTGTCACCAGGTGCCCTTCCCATCCCTCTCCTGAAGAGTTTCAGCTTTCTTAACCCCGTCCCTGCATGCTGGGATAGTGTCTTGGTAGTCCTCCCAGGTCACCTGCTCCTTCTCCCACCTCTTTTACACTTCCAAAACTCAGCATTTCAAGAAAACAACTCAAGTGCAGATGTAATCTGCATTCATTCATTCATTCATTCGAATAATCTGCTCTTGGTTTGGAACAGACCTCAGGATTTGTGTATTTACGGATTGGATTTATTTTTCATATACCTGACCTACTGTCAGATGAGATAACCCCTAAAAGATGTCATTTAAGGACCATACCAATTACAGGTGGGAGGGCTGTAAGGGCACGGCAGCAACAGCTGATTAAATCCCAGGTGAATTTTACAGCTATAAATCCCTCCAAAATAGTTCTGAGTTCATAGCACTGCACACTTCAAGCCAAACTAGAAGGAAACTAACGTAACAAGTGAGTCATCTTTCTGACAATAATTTCCTGTAACTTGTGGCATTTGAAAAGCAGCTCCAAATTAAATCTGAGTTGATATCTCAGCACTGGTTCTTATGAGCAATGAACTAGAGAAATTCAGCTCAGAATTTGGATCTGAACAGCCCCCTGCACAGTGCCTCAGGAACTGGACAAGGCCAAATGCCCGATGCTTTTCCAACATAGGCACACCAACCATTTAGCGTCAAACATTTAGTAGAGACGCAAAGGCAGAACCCAAGGCAACCTATTTTCAAATGGTCCTAGGCTCAAACAGTAGCAAAAGGCAACAATACAATTAATTAAACCTTTCCATATAACACAAATCAAAAAGAGCTTCCTCTCCTCAAGGCGTAGGGCAAAACAGCAGGGGCATATCCTCGAGGCAGCAAATGAACGATCCGGCCCTCTCCAAGGTAAGAGAGACTCAAGAGCCATTTTCTCTCCCAGCTGTCACTCTCTTGGTGTTAGCATTGTGGAGCTGTATTTTATTTCAGAATCATCCCGTGCAAACCCGTATCCAAACACAAGCAGAGTTTTAGATTTCCGTAATATCTGACCAGTAAATAGATGTATTTACAATACAGGCAGGAATTCAGGAGGGAAGGCAAACACTATTTTATGTGTTTCAGTTTAGTCTAGTAAGGCTTAGGAAAAAAAAAAAAAAGCTAGGAATTTTCTTGCAGTTTTGTATTCATCAAAATCTTTTTGAAAGGGGAGAAAATGTATAATTTCAAACACTCGTGGTAAAGTTCAGCACAGATAAAAGCGTGCACAAATATATGTAAGCAGAACTTTTCCATGCTGAACATAAACCAATAAAAAGATTATGATTACAAATATACATCAGCACATGCAAAACACACACACACATATATACTGTGACCACAGTTATCCCTTTTGCTAAACTACTTCCTTATAGGGTGAAAGGTCAGACTAATCAGACATAAATTAACTACAGCTGGAGAAAAACTTTAGAAAGAAAATGCTTAAAATAATTGCATTGCTTTTTTTAACCACATTATTGCTTCTTTTAAAGTGAACCAATTGGCACAAATGTAAATTCAGCAGAGCTAGCAGTTAACGAAAGGGAGAATTACAGAGGAAACATTCACTCAATCCAAATACACGTATGTACACATCATGAGGCCAGCATATATTCTGAGTTAGTATAGTAAATACTCCTGTATAGATAGTCATGTTACCCGTTCACACAAATTGAAAAGAAAGCAGTAGGCTGCTTTTTGCGCACAAATAAATGAGAGTTTTTAAGTAAAACGATTTCCAGCACCACCCACTTGAGCAACAATATTGTCATGGTTTCATTTTACCACTCCAAATGGCAATGCAAGTTTTTGCCTGTTTGGAAATGTAATGTCGAAGCAACTTCTTGTTTTAATTTAAGAAAGCAGAAGCTGCCAACCATTTTTGCTCTCCAGCCAAGAAGAATTTATCTTACACATTTATTAAGTCATCATCTAGTTAATTACAATCATTTTGTAAATAGTGTAATAGAACGAAGACAGCCATCCAGCACTGTTAAGCTAAAGCTGATATGAGACACAAATGGGCCAGGCCTCAAAGCAGAGCAAAGTCCCTGTCACTCCAATGGTAGCGGTGGAAATATCCTACTTTACAGCAGCTAAACTAACAGCCTGGCTGCATTTTCCTGCTGAGACACTTTCCCAAATATTCCCAGTCATTTTGATGACATTTTTCTCTGTGGATGTGCAGCCGGGCTGCAGAAGATCTGCAGCATCACTCGCCAGCAGTACCTGACGGGTCAGTGACTGTCCTGCTGGGTTTTCTCTGTCCAGGTTGTCTCAGCAAAACTCCTATCTGTCTTCCGAACTGGTGCTTCCACTTAAAGTAGCTGCTCTTGGTGGTGGCTTTCTTGTCCATGGTTTTTGGGATAGAGAAGGGGAAATAAATCACGAGGTCAATAAAGCATGGGGAATTGAACTTCATTCACAGAGCACAAGTATAAAAAGAACAGCTTAGCAGCTTAACACTTTTATTGTGCTTGGGTGAAACCCTCTCTGCCCAAAGCATTTAATCTTAAAAGAGTATGGAAGTCAGCATGTGGTTTTCTGTTAGTTGTTTTTGTTGTTGTTGTTTGTTTTTCTATTTTGTTTTTAAGCAGACTGATAAGAAAAAGCCAAGATGTTTTTCTTTGGAAGAGGACGTCTGATTTTGTTGGCTAGATACTAAGGTATTTCTTATACTTCACATGACCCATTGCAATCATACTAAATCAACAAGATCAAGAGTTGTTCCTTCCGTATTCTAATAGAAGAGAAGAAAGGGGCTGAATTCTGCTCTTAAATATAACTGTACAGAAAGTTACTCCAAACCTTCAGTGAAGCAAAAGCACTGACGGAGCAGAATTTGGCGCTCCATCAATTTTCTGAAGGCTACTTTGCATATAAAAAGTTACACTGGATTAACAAAATGATGTGGTTTTAAAATAGATAATTAAAGCAATACAGCTTTGTGTGAAAATACTCTTGAAATAAACTTGCACTAGTTTACAGGAGTTTAGCTGCACTGGTTAATTTACAATGCAACCGTAAATTGCAGTGCAAATAGTTGGCAGCAGCAGTCCTCAACCTACTACTTGTATCAACACAATGATACAAGACTCAAGCTCAGTTTAAACAGAGTCTTAAACCACATCAATATCTATACCGAGTTGAGCTCTTACACCCTCCTCTCTTCACTATGTTAGTTTTTCTAGCCCCAATTATAAAAAGACAGTATAAGTTCCTAAATACAGGTACATCATGACATAACAGAACAGCCAAAGCTAGGACACTTGGACAGTGGCTGAAATGAAAGATTCTCTTATCAGCTCTGACATCCAAATACAAGTAAAGGGGATGTTAATGCAGAATCTCCACGCCTAAACGGTCTGAATGAGAAAGACTACATCACCGGTTTGCTCTGCTTCTCTCAGACAAAACTCATTTAATGAACTAAAGGGTTTTGTGGCTGTGCAAGGATCAGCGCACGCCAGGTGCTGCAGACACCCTATGAAGCGCTATGGAAATGCCTCGTTCCCGAGCACATCCTGCCCCCTGCCCACGCCGCAGGACCCCTTCTCAGGAGGTGACCACGCACGTGCACCTCTGGACGGGACAAGATGGGATGGCTGCAGCCATCCTCCCACCACTACTGCCCACAGCCTCCGTGGGCTCAGCACACTGCTTAAGCAGGTGCTTAACTTTAATTACCTGCTTACAATCTGCAGGCCTGAGAGGTTTACGAGCCCTTTATAACAGCTTCTGTTGTAAATCCTAATCTTTGACTTTTCCAAAATAAGAGAAGCTGGAAGGGCAGAGACGGCCTTTGCACTCAGATAGAAATCAGCAGCTTGTTATGGATGGCGAGCAGCTGCTGTGACATTCAGCAAAGGCAGAGGATTGGTTTTCAGCTGTTGCTTGCAGTATTTGGAGCAGCTTTTGGCTGAGGCACAGCTTGCCATCGCGGGCTGCGCTGCCACAGCTCAGCCGACCCCGCGAGCTGCCTGCGCTGAAGCCTTCTGGCACACGCGCCGCTGCGTGGCAGCTCGCTCAGCCAAGGTGGCTCAGGCATGCGTCTTGCCTCGCTCTTCCGAGATGGATGTATGGACATAAAATATGAAAAAGAACAGAATTCACAGACATGACATGTTATTTTAAATCCCTCTTTTTTTCCCTTTTCATTCAAGGAAGCATACAGATGCCCAAGCCGTTGTTTACACCAATGTTAGAATGCTGCCTATTGTAAACTGGAAATTAGGTCGCAAAGACATTTCAACAACTAGTAAAACTACTCACAGTTCATCTGAAATTACATTTTCAGGATTCAGAACAAGTTACCTCATCATCATAAATGACCCCATTGTCCAAAACACAATAAGGACATGTCTTAGAAAGAGACAAAGATGACATTATTTGCCTTGGTCTCTATTAATAGAGATTCCCCCAAACAGAAGAATCATTTGAGTGGAGATATATTTGGAGGCAAATAATGAATAGGTCCTTCTAGTTATTCACAAGACGATACTGTTGGGAATGTAACAGTTATTTAGGTTCCTTTTTTTTAATTGCACGCTCTTGAGTGATCACACATGCAAATAGTTGTTTGCATTCAGAAAATAAACTGCGTTGTACAAACCTTTTTTATACATTTTGTATTTTTGAAATGTGCCAAATCATTAGGGAAGTGTCTAGGTGTCTCAGATATGAGCAGGATGGCTCATGAAATGAAGAAAAAATTTTTTCTTCTAGCACCATCAAGTACTTGTGAGTGTTCAGCCAGGTCTGATCTAACCAAAGGTTTCCTCTTTGCCTCATCTGGAAGTAGCCTTCCCGTTCAGGGAATTTCTGCAGACAGACTCTGGCAAACAGAGCCAACCCGTTTTGTCTGCAGCCCTGGGACAGAAAACAAACTGGTTTAAAGCTCCTGACAAACTTGAACAAGAAGGCTGGAGAGCATTGCTGTCGCTGCTGGCAGCAGCTACCTGGCTGCTGGCTGCACAGGGGTGCAGAGCAGGTGAGGGAACGTGAGAGGCAGCGCCTTGAAAACTTACATCAGGTCGGCTGGACGGGCTTAGGAAGAAAAAAGCACTTTGTAGCAGCAAGGACACAAACACCCCTAGATGTGTTCTGTGCATCAAACAGGGATTAAGGAATATTTCTTTTTCTGATGTTTGGAATTATTTGAAACTTCCTGAAGTGAATGCACAGAGCAGAGACTTCAGGAAGTGAGGAATTAAAACTGTATGTTTGTAGCTTGCTCCTACTCTGAGGATGCCATACTGGCAATAGATTGAGAAGAAATATAGTCACCAAAGAGGAGCCAAAACCTCCTTTGGTCCCCAGTGGTCATTAACAGTTATTAAGTTGTGTGGCTTTCAAGTGCACCAAGGACGGGCCAGAGTAAGTGGAGCAACGCAGTCTCGTGGCTTAGAGCTGCGTGTGGCCAAACTTTGTGTTTTCACAAAAGGCAAATTAACCCACTAGGAGCGCCCTGATGCCATGTGATGAGCGCTTCAAGCATGCAGTTTAACTTGTTTACAGCTTGTGTGGATATTCCCAAGCTGGCCAGCTGTGCTAGGATGAAACCTGCTCCCTGCGGAGTGACTCTCGGCAGTCAGCCATCACTGGAGGTCAACAGCAGAGCCCAAACGTTCCTGGGCTCCGACTGCACGCGTCATTTGGCCTCATCTATGGAGAAATCCCTGTGCAAGTGTTTCACAGCCCAACATGGCACTGAGGCCATTATGTCTTGATGTTCAAGCCCTTATTTTGGAGCATAGCCGTGGCAGCCCACTGCTTGCAACCCAGCCCAACCCAGTTCGCTCAGTTTCTCTTGTTTCTCTCAAAACAGAAAAGAAAGTTGCCAAAACTTCTGGGAGAACCAGTCAAGACCTATCTCACTAGCTCGCAGCTAATGGGTACTGTAAAGTACCTCTGCTAAATGTGCTTCACCTTCGCTATCTTACTCTTTTACACAGCACTTTTCTTTTTGTGATGATGTTCCCATTATCTCAGCCCTATCTTCCCATCCCATTGCTATAGGCTATCAGCCTTGTTTAAAAAAAAAAAAAAGGAAAGAAAAAAAAAGTTAATTAGAATTGAAAAGGTAGAATAATAAAAGAGAAAATTGTCTTTTGGCAGCTCCAACTAACTTATTTATATTGGCATTTCAAGACACCATTGTAATATAAGATGCATCCTCAACCTGCCTAATATATCCTGCATTTCCCTGGCAGTAGCTCTAATACAACTTATCCATTTTGACCTATAATCCTTGTATTTTGTACTTCTTCACCCTATTCTGGGCAGAGGGACTTGCAGCATGTGGGCTTTCTGTTATCAAATCAAAAAAAATCCAGAAGAACATCGAACAACTTTGTGGACAAAGCTGCTGTCAAACACAAGAGATGCAGTAAAGGTGTCTTGGAATGTTAGACTGCCATAAACATTGGAGCTGTTGTGTAGTAATTGGGATTGCAAAATAATTGCTGCAAAAGCCCACTTTTGCTGTTCTGCTCACAGAGAACTCACACTGTTGGGTGTAAATGCCTGCACTGCCTCTTTATTCTTTAGTGCTATGGACTTTTCTCAGGTAAGGACTCGTTCTGGAGCATTGTACTACGACGAATGAAGAGTAACCCCACTTTCCTCCCAGCAGTTACGGAAGAAGTTGGATTTCTCCAACCTTACCCTTAAATTGATCTTTCCCATGATTAGAAAATACATAAATAAAACAGTAATGGAGATAAAAATAGGCAGAAATATCATGAGAGATAGAGTTTTAGTAAGCTATTTCAAAGCTATATTTTAAGTGAGATTTCCAGAAAATGGTCAATGAAGTCCATGGCTCCACCTGACTGTCAGTTACCTGGATCATTGTTTTTGCAGGAATAAAAAACAAAACAAAACAGAAAAACAGTAACCATGAATTTATGACATACGAAGGAGGAATGAGTCACTGAAAAGAGTGCTGAGGCTGACACTGCTGCTGACATTATAACATGGGTATGCGCACGGTCAAATTTGACCTATAATATATCTGGACATCCTTTCCACCTGCAAACACTGTCATCAGACAATGCAAGACACTGCTTTAAAACATGACATCACTGCCTGATGTGTTCAGCGGTATTGTGATTTAAAGTATCTGTATACACACATTGGCTTTTCAATTTGCTCGTGAACAACTTGATAAACCACAGTACTGAAAATAAGACAAATAAGATGGTTTGCAAATACTTCCATCTGCCTATTAAGGCTTGATTAGCATTCCCACAGATGCAGTAAAAAAATCCAGTTTTAAAAGCAAATAGGTCAAACAAATTACATATGGTATCTGGCACTGTTAAAGCAAGACAAGTACATGCCTAGATTAATAAGCAATTACTTGTACAGCAGCAATGTCTTCACTTCTGGCCACTAGATATTTTGTTAGTAATTTAAATTACATCCGTAAAATGTGGAGGGGTTAAAATTACGATTTTTGTGGGTATCCCAGTGCCTGGTTATTGAATGTTTCTCAAGCCACATTTTCTTAGACAAATGCAATTGCATGAATTATCTGCTATGAACTGCAGATGTATTTTACATCTTGGATCTCATGAACAAAATTGTTACAAGGGGTGCCACTCCTACACCTGAGACTATACGGAGCTATTGCTACACTCTGTTAACACTGTGAATGTTTTTTATTCTACAGTAGTGAAGCAAAGTGAAAAATGTTGGTTTGAATGCCCCAGCATCCAAGAGAAGACATTGAGCCTGGATTTTTCCAAATGGTGGCAATGTGCAAGTAACCTGGTGGGTTAATCCATAGCTGGGCAGAGCCGGCAAGTGGTAGTACAGCTTTTTTATTATTATTATCATTTTAATCGGCAAAACTAGCCTTGGCACTTATCTCGGTTGAACATCTCTGGTTCACAATCCCACTTCCCAGCCGGTTTAGCACTGCTTTGTTTCAGGATGGAGGTGATCCCTTAGGCCCAGAGCAGGAGGGACGTAGCCCTGGTAAGCCTGGACTTCCTCACAGTCCCAGTTCTTGCTAACTCCTGCCTCAGTTCCTCACTGTCCCCATGTGCTATGTTGGGATTTTTTGCAATTAAATCAAAGCCAGAGGTTCCTAGACATCAGGCACTGTGGCTTGCTTTTTCACAGATTAGACCTCGGTGCCTTCCCAGTGCCCTGTAATACATTCGTTCTGTGCTGTCTTAACCTCACCAAATAAGGTTCATATCAGAGACCCTGGAATTTAAAGTATCTGAAGTTGACACTTTGGCATAGATCTGTCATCTCTGGACGCCCCTGCCTTCCTCTAAGGTATCTGTAACAGGCACAGAAACAGCAAAGCTCTCAGCACTGACCTTAAAATCACACCGCAGCACCCCCAGCTCCCCTGAAACACACAGAGGGAATGGAGGGGAAAAAGGGAAGGGAGACGGCTAAAACCTTCCAGCATAGATCATTCTTCCTATCTCACATAAACTCTGGCAAAATAAATACCTTCAACCCTCAGATCGCAGGTGCAGTAACCTTCCAAACGCACAATTTGCTTTTTCTGGAGGACTTTGGGGCTGCCAGGCACGGCAGCTGCTTGGGCTGCAGCCTCAAAAACCACGCCGGGGCAGGGGAGAAGCCCCACGCTGGCAACACTTGCAGAGCACAAAGTGTGTTTAAAAGTAGGGCTTCAGAAGTAAATAAAACTCTTTTGACAATAATGAAAGTAATAATGAACTTTCTTTCCGTGTCAGTTTTGCTCTGTTAGTTACTTGATAATGCGATGCACTATAAATGGCTTGAAAGAAGATTCCTTGTCAGTCTGCGGTGCCTGGGGGTAATGCGAGCTGCTCAGCCCTCACAAGTAATTAAAGATAATCAGGGAAAAATGTGAGGGTCTGTTGTACTCCACATTCCAAACCCCACCTACAACAGGAACAGCGCACGAAATTATTATTTAAATTTAACCCTTTTCCAGAGCAGGCGGTGGGGGACAGGACTCGCAGTTATTTGTTTGCTTGTGCTGCTCTGCTCCCAGAAAACAAGAAAAAGACAGAAAACAGTTTCAGGAGGATCAATACCGACTGAAGTGGGCTTGAAACTCTGAGCTGGCTTTTGTGTTTTCCTCCCTCTGACAGATTTCTATCAGCAGCATTTACCTCCAGGTGTACTAAATGACCGTCCACCCGCTGCATCTCCTGAAGTGGGATTAATTTACCACAGAATATTTACAGGAACAAATAACAGCTTCAACAAATACAGGAATAACAATGCTAATAATAGTACTGTACCAGGGAAGGGTTCCCAGGTATTTAATGGGTAGTGACTCCCACTGAAGCCTTATTTATCATGAGGAGCAGTAAGAGTTACAGGCTGCTGAATAACTTTGAAAAATCAAGTCACTTATTCAGGTGCCGACTCAGCAAGGGAACTGCTGAGCGTTGAGCAATTTGGGAAATCTGGCTTGAGAGTGCCTTTCATTTCGGGTGCTCTTTGAACTCACTGGCACAAGCTCTGCTTGCTGCACTCCGGGAACCGCAGAGCCGCCAGCTCTGGCCACACGAAGGGCTGCCTCCCAGCAGCGCGCTGCCTTGCGTGATGCTGCCTGCAAGGTAACTGCGGAGGCGTCAGAAGCAGGGGGGGATTTCGGAAGAGCTCGGTGTGCTGCTCGCCCGCTTATGGATGCTCTGGACCACAGAGAAACAGAAAGCAAAGCTGGACTGAGGCAGCCTGTGTGACAGAGTGAGGTGGCAGCGCAGCATGTCCGCACCCAGGGACAAGAAGGGTGCTGTAAACCTGCACCACCAGCGCCTTACCCAGTTCCCTTGCACTTAGTGGGTGTCAGAAAATCCGATTTGACCCGCTGAGGGGTCTGTTTCCCGAGGACAAAACACCCATTGACCCCGTGGGGGTGGGGGTGGCCGAAGCAAGACGAAAGAATTCAGTGAAGCTGAAGGAAAACTGGGAAGATTCGGCCACTTTGAGCACTCCGAACTTGCAAGCAAACAGCTGGACATGCTGAGCCTCCTGTCGCTTCCCTGTCCGGAAAGCTCATCACTGCTGGCTTCAAATGCAACTGGAAAACGTGCTTGTGAAACCAAGCAATTTAAGACGCTTGGCACTGCTAAGAAAATCACATAGTTACTGTCTTTCAGTGCAGTGACCGTGCCCTGGGCAGATTTGGATGCTTGCTGCCAGGTTTATCTGATTTTAGCCAAGTTTGTTGTTCGCAGTGGTCAGAAGCAAAAGAGAGGGACCAAAGAATTATGGCAAGTAACTAATAACACATTGAAAGAGGGATCATCAGGGGTTTCCAGCCTTTTTCAATTTTGTAGACCTCTAACAATTTCTAACAATTTTGTAAATTGTTAGAAAGACCTTACAGATAGACCCTGGTATAGAGAATTTACACTTACTGACAATAAGTTTTGCTTTTATTAGGTGCTTTTTTGTGGATTCCTTTGAAGTAGCCAAGAAAACCACATCACTGCATCCATGAATCCACAGGCAACAGAAGATCGTCAACTTCCAATCTATTTTGTCTAGTAATTGTATGTGTTTGTTTCTCCCACACTCCGCTGATGTGAAGTTTAACACTCAAATATTACCAGTTAAATACAAAACAAAACAAAACTGTTGATGCATTATTTCACAATAAGTAATATAAAACCATGAATAATGGGTTCCAAATGATGTAAACATGTGTTTAGAGTACCGCTTAGAGCACTGATGCTGACCTAGATTTGACCTTCCCAAGTATCCACAATCTATTCCTTCTTTAAAAATAAAAAATGTTGCCTAAAGGAAAGATCGTGTTGTCTTCACAAAGGATGAGTGCAGATTCCGTGTGACCGCAAACAACAAAATACTGGGCAGGTCATAATTAAAATGACCTTATAAAATATCCCATGGAAAAATATTTTCCAACAGACTGGATTCCATCAAATTTTGTGTAGACCACACACTTTAATCCTGGTCCTACTGAAGTCACCGAGAGTTTTTCCATTGACTTCTATGTATCCACGGTTTGGCCCTCATTAGCCATGCACTGAGCATATCATAAAAACAAACATCAAAACTAAAAGTCATTCGAGAGTTCCCTAAAAAGCGTGCCCACAGGGAGTACTGGGAAAAATGCACAAAGTATTTCTGGAGTGAGTGAGTTGCTAAAGAATATTATACTACTTTAAAAAAAAAAAAAAAGTTTGAGAAATTTAATTTAAACCACATGGATGTGCAAAGCATGTAATTAATAAGGAAATAATGCTGATTGTTAATATGGCCATCTGAAATCAGCCACAACGAAATCTCGTTATGTCAGGATTGCGTTAGCCTGGATTCAAACGAGGAATATAGCATTACACAATCAATATAATGTTATTAGCAGCACATTCCTAGCAATCTTACAGAGAGACGAGTCGCATCTTTTCAGCCTGAAAAAGGAGTATGCCTACAGAAGATGCAATTATTTTAATTCAGACTTTTAATGATCTATATAAAGACCACAATGGGCTGTTTGTTAGCATCTGAAGCGGGGTCCATCCAGCCCAGCCATCTCTCCCCGAGAGCCGCCATCTCAGCACCCTTCCCCGAGCCAGATGCGCGTGGGCACCCCAAGCTCCAAGGAGAAATTAGGCAACTTAAGGACAGATAGCTAAGACCCGGGCCCTTGGCTCACTGGTACACGAAATACCGCATTGTCTGGACGCGAGCACGCTGGGAGCACGCACGCTGGCGCGCGGGGCAATTAAACGGCCGGGCCTCGGCGGGGCTGCAAATAGACGTCGCATCTGTCTAACCCGGCGTCAGCACAGAGCGCGACTCAAGTCCTGCCAAATCGAGTGTGACCTTCAATCTGCCACTCTCGCGGTGAAAGGCAGGGAAGTAAATTACTTGGCCTTCTCTTTCTATTCACAGTGAATACAAGCGGGTCGGCGCGGACCTGCCGCCGGCCTCGCGGGCTCCCATCCCCAGTGGCACCCCACAGTTTGCACAACCCAGGCTGAATGCCATAAAAGAGGGGCTCCATTCACCGGGGGCCCGCATGCAAAAGAGACGCCCATTAGATCATAGTAATTATTCCATTTACATCACACAGTGCCACAGTGGGACGTGAAGGACTCATCAAACACTTCTCCTCACCCGGGCCCTGCCGCTAATGAGGCCCACTGGCGGCATTGTGCCTCCCATTTACTCATGGCCCTGCCTGCCTGCCAACAACAGCTCAGCCCTCCAGACAGGCTGCCCCTTTCAGAGCCATTTATTCCGCGCCCAACCTCTGACCCCAAGGGTTATGACATCAGCAGCCCTGATTTGTGATCATTTTTATTGGCGGACATTCAACTCTTGTTTCCTGTGTTTAACTCTGCCTCCCTTTTTTTAGCTAAACTTATTGGTTCTAATAGGCATCTGCCAAAAGACTATAAAGTAAGCCAGAGCTTTCACAAAGAGGCTTCTGATCTTGCTATAAAAAGCCCCACAGCTACTATTTATGCCAATAATAACGAGTAATTCATTATCTAGGTGCACAAAATCTGTTAACCACTAAAATGTTGAACAATTTGGAGCAGATGTCCAACAATTTTATGAGTTTTAATTAAAATGTTCTATTTATTTTCATCAATACACCTGGGTTTTTAAATTTACAAAGATGTTACATGGGCGCACAACAGTATTTTGCAAATTGTGTTTTTCGGAGGGGGATTAGGAGGGATGATTTGGGCTAATCAGATGCTGATTTGTGGCGAATTTTTTCCCCATTAAGGTGTTGATGCAAAATCAAAGAGGAATTAGAGCAGAGATTTAAAAAGACAGTGCTTTCTCAGGACAAAGCAGCGATATCGCAGGAGTCAGTGAACTTCAGTTTGTCTGCCTGAAATAGAGGAGGGAAATTTGCATTTTGAAGCAGAGTCATTAATTTTAAAGCTAGTGTTCCAAATGGAAATTAAATATCTTTAGAGAACAGGTTCTCAAAACACATGTTTTTCATAATGCAGTTTGTTTAGGCACCGTAATTTCCATATAGCAGAAACAGCGGTATAATAACAGACAGCATTTACTTTATCAAGAATGCAAATAATCATTTTCCAAAAAAGTGACATAACAAATCACTATGCAAGCACATAACGCAAATTTGCATGATTTATGTTTTTAAGCATTTGTAAAAAAATAATTTAAATACTTAGGAAGCTGATACTGAATAAAATATAAAATATTTTATCTATGCTCTTTCATTTGGGTAATGGAAAGCTTTTGGCCTGAAGTTAAAAGCTAACTAATTTTTTAAAAGGATGGTTTTACCTCAATTATAATCATAAGCAAATTAACAAAAAAGAGGATCCTGTTCAACTAATTTCAAGCTGTTACAGTCACAGACGATGATTGCAGGAAGTGGTTAAGTAATAGGAGAATTTTTATTGTAACAGTGAGGATTTGCTATAACCAGCCGTACACAGATAATCTTTGTAATGCAGCCCTTTCAGGGCTAATATGGATATGTAATGGGTCAGACTTGGAGCTGCCACTAATCTGTGTATCTTTAATGGAATCTGAGGATTCGCATTTGTTTTCCAGATAAGATTCTCATACAGTTTCTCTTTGTAGTCAAGTAAGTCATTTTACTCATTACTTGCTAATCTTAATTTCATCATCTTCACCAGTATTAACGTTATTTACATAGCTTATTTTCTGACAAAAGCTGAGCTACTGTACTTTGCACATTCTTTATGACCGCACTTTCTTCCCTAAACTGTATTCAATTCACACAGTTTTGTACACAAAATAGGGGAATGCATGAGCACTCCTAAATGACCACGCATAGATATTCATGCGACAACCTGTTTGACATGCAGATGGCCAGTAGTTTCCCTCTTCACAAAGCAGGACCCCTCCATCCCCTCCACTGCCCCACAAAAAGAAAAAGGGAAATGAACACAAAGAGAACACTCTGGGCTGGATGTCCAGCACAGGAGAGCTCCTGCAGCACCAGCGCTGTATGCCCATTTGTACGGCTTGCTGAATCTGGATCCATTTAGATCCCCTATTATGGAAGATTCAAAAAATTAAAAGCTCCACATTGCAAGTCAGCTGGGAACTCTCCTCTCCACGAAGAACGGGATCCTTCAGATACATGTTAAAATAAGGTGCTCCAGTTGTGACTGGTGAACCCTACGGGAGCAGGGGAAGTAGGGCCTCGCACTAAATGGTCTTTGAAATCTAACTGGGGAACCTTGGCTTACTTTGTAAGTTACAGTGTGCGCTTCTGCCTCAAAGTGACAATGCTGGGATCAACTACCTGTAGATTATGGTTGAGATGAATTTTGGGAGAAAAAAAAAAGAAAAAAAAGGCCCTTCCACACGTTCCTTAGTGGGAAATTCCACTCTCATAATGTTTACATTTTCCCCAGATACTAAACTTATTTATTTAACATACAGATTTTTTAGGTAGATCTTAGAGTCACTTCCAAAAATACATTTGTTTCCCTAACAATTCTTGATAATACAAAAAGTGAAGTTTAGTTTAATATAATATTAAAAGTGTCAAAATTAAAAATCTAATCTTTCCTCCCAGACATACACAAAACTTTTCTGTGCACCTGTGTGCTGATGCGTGGATGCCGTCCCCAATCACTTACACGCAAACACATCTTGTGTTTGCCTATGGCCTTTTTTTCCAGGGAGCTCTGAGTACCTCCAGGGATGGGGGTGTCCCACCACCTCCCTGGTCCTTAGGTTGACCTCTCTCCACTGAGGATTTTTTTCCTTTAACCTGACTGCAGTTTCCCCTGCTGTATTGCTCCCATTGCCTCCCCTACTTTCTCTGCCCCCTCTGGGAAGGCGTTAGCTCTGTATTCTCTCTAACCACCCATCAAGAACCTGCAGACAGCAATGAAGTCTGCCTCCGTGCCTTTGGCCTTCTCTGGTCGAGGCTGGGCAGACCCAGCTGGTCAGGGTCTTCTTGGATGTCCTGTGCCTGACCAACCTTGGGACCACCAGCTCAGCTCACTCTGGTTTGCCCCTCCCTTGCACCACAGAGCCCAGAACTGGACACGGTACTCCAGACTCCCTACCGCTGCTGAATAGAGGGGAAAAATCATTTCCCTCAACCTGGAGCATTCATCAGGCCAAACTCCCAGCTTTCCAATATCACCGTCCAATTATGCGTAACCCCTCCATCAGGTAACATGTTAGTCATACTTGTGAAGCTCTCCTGAGAACGAGGAAGGGATAAGAGGCGGCAGGATGGTTTACCTTGCAGAACCTGATATTGGAGTATACTTGGGAAAATATCCAGGCTGCCTTTTAGATCCCTTCATGAGATCATGAGATGTTGGCTGCAGAAAAGCTCCTCATCCCTAGCTTAGTGTACACTGAAAAAAAAAAAAGAGAGACTCGGAGATCTCTTTACCTGCAGACAGAAGCAGGGAGCAGGAATCACCAAGGCACAAATATAAGACCTCACTTCACCTCACTCCCAGGTTCAAGTTAAATCTGTACTTTAAAGGCTAACACTGAGCACAGCAAAGAGTCACAGCATGTACATAAGTTGTGCACTGCTCTGCTGAGGGATGTAAATGCTCATCACCATTCAGAGCACTCAGACTAGGGAAAGCTTAATTAAAAACATCTGACAGGCCATGATTACGTTCATACATAATCGCCAGGATGCCTATACCTGTCATGCCAGATCTTCGTACTGTAAATAATTAGTTACAGGAAACCTCAAGAGGTTTCTTCAGAACACATACTTCACCATATTTTTATAGCATTTGCAATTTTAATATCAGAAATTGAAGTCTATTTTAAATAGGAAATACTAATAACAAGCCTGCTTCTCTTTGCATTTTTCCCTGCATTAAGAGCAGGATTAATTTTCAAGCACTGCAGCACATTTTCCAGAGGAGCTACTAATCTGCTAATCTGTCTTTTGAGAAGTGCCTAAATTGCTATGATTGGCTTCCTCATGTATCTACTGGGTTGACTATTAGAGTGGAATAATTAGGAGAACATCAGGCATAACTCCAAGAAAAAACAACCCAAGTGGGGAGAAAAAGAGGCGGGTTTTTCAGTTAGGGCATAGGCTGAGGACCTGGGGCTTTGGGCTCTCTGCTGTGACCTGAGGCAACCGTGGTCAAGTCTTCTTGTGCGTGAAGCTCCATTTCCTCCCTGTTTGCATCTGGAGTGTGCCTCCTTCCCTCCAGCTAGCTCTGCCTGGCCATTTTAGCTTCAGTCCCTGTACCAGTAGTGATTGCTACAGGACCCTCTGTCCTGGAGTACGACTCCCACCCATCTAAAGGTTCAATCCTAAGAAGTGTGCCCAGCAGAAGGTGAGATGCTCCTGCAAGCTTATGGTGAAACAACTGCCTCCAGATGGGAACCTGAGCCTAGTCCTGGACTGCAAGGTCTTGGATGCCCAGTCGCTTACTCATACAAGCTCCAAGTACAAGAAAGGACGGAGCCTGGGAAGGACAAACCGCAAGCCAGAGGCTCAAGCTTGCTCTGGTTACAAGGTGTGTCGCTCACGCTCCCTGGGCTCGCAAAAACTGCTGCAGAAGGAGGATCCCTGCACAGGCCCAGCAGGTCTGTGGAAGCATTGGAAGCTTTAAAGCCAGCACCTGGTTGATTTATTAAAGAAAGAACAACAACAAACCCATCACACATTACGTCCACAGACCCTTCACACAGATCCAGTGGGTACGCACGCATGCATGACTGGTGCTCACTATCTGCACTACTGCTTGGCACGGGTGTCTCTACTCAGTTGGGTTTACTTTATTTTACTAGGCTGCTGACCTAATAAAATGCAAAACAGTATTTGAAACTCCTATCTCTCCTTTCCCAAACTGGTCTTTTTTAAATAGATACTTCCTATAATACCTAACACAAAATTTGTTTTTTGACTTGAGTTTATTATAGCAAAGCTTTGCTGGCTACAAAACTGAAATGCACAACATCTCTCACAATATCTCAGTGGTGTGAAAAAGCAAACATTGGCATTCATCTCCATGAATCAATTTTTTATGTTATTTCTAGAGTGGAAATTTGCAATGCCCTCTTTTTGTGAAGAACACCATGAAGTAAATGCTCTTTCCCTGTCTTACCAGAGCCAATTCCTGCAGCACCTCTCTGTGGTTAAGTTCACACTGTCTTCAACTTGGTGCTTATGTCAGAGTTGGACTGAAAAAGCAAGAGCACTGAACTTTATTCACGTTTGACTCTAATCTTCCAGGTAGGTTTGGACAAGCCAATACAGTGAATCATGTAAGCCCTTATACACTCAAATTTTAAATAACTTTTTTTTTTTTTTTTGTTAAGCTGATGCTACATTCCTCACAGATACACCCTTTCACATCCAGGATAAATGAGCAGTGCTAACTAAAAGCAGTGTGATGTGTTCCTGCAGGAGACAGAGCATTGGCACCTTGACCAGCTGTAGCAAAGCTCATACGATAGCTCTGTTTAGACAAGACCCTGTGTTCGGGAGTGCAAGAACTACATGTAGGAGATGTGAAGCAGCACCAAAGAACAGATAAGCTACATGCCATAATATTTTGACACTCCTCTTTCTTTTCTGTGGCTCGTCCTTTCATTCAGATATTCTTTCAAGCCATCTCTTAATCATCAGCATGATATAAATGTATTATGGGGAATCACATGAAATATTTCAAAATGTACTTAAAACACACATACACAGAAGGGTTCTCATCTAGACTCATGGCCCTACAAAATAAAAGATGAAAAACTTAGTCAATGACCCAATGTCTTGCGCAACGAATGACTGTAGAGTGAATGCTCTCAGTGCAGTGCTATTGGTACTGCCTGACCAAGAATCTTTGGACATCGGGATTGGAGGTATTTCTCCCAGCTTACTTTAAAGTACTGATAAGAATTTGTCAAAATCCCTCACAAAAATATTCCTAATATAAAAAGTATTTTTTCAAATGAAATTTATACTTCTCCACAAAAATCACAGCAGCTCTATTTTGATTTGAAGTTGCACATAAACCTCAAACATCGAAGTCTTGATAAACAAGGGTGTGGAGTGTTTTTTGTCCTTCCCCATCCCTCCCCAGAAACACTCTCAGAGAAGTTTTGCCTTAGAGTGTCAAAACATGCAAATGTAGTTTTGACTCTGTTCCATCACAGAAAAAAATAAATTCAAACAGAGCATTATTTTTTTTTCTTTTCCTTTGACATATTCAAACAAAAGATATGGCAGTTTTTAACAGCTCTATAGCAGGCATGTTATCATTCTTTAATCTAATCTCTGAACTGATATATTCAAAAAGTTTATCATACAGCAGCACTTGGTTGATGCTGTAATTTTGGAAGTTGCTGGTCAAAAAAAAAAGTGCTTATTTATTGGAATTAACATTGTACAGATGTTGTAGTCCCAGTTTTGTAACTCTCCACAATCTGTGCTAGTAAGAATTAATGAAATACCTGGGGAGAGTAGTCAGAAGGGGAATTAAGTTCCCATCACATACCAGCAGTGACTATCACCACACCCTTTCTTGGCAATTGCTAACCCTCAAAAGCCAACCACAGAAAATTTGTTTTGTTTAATGGTAAGAAATGTGAATTCTTGTGAAAACAAAACAAAGAGAGAAAGAGACAGAAAACAAACAATCAAAACAGAAAGGGGGAAAAAAAGAAGGGGGATAGGCTCCAGTCAATAAGTTGCGTGTGTTCAGAGGGGAAAGCTATAATGGAGCAATCTAATTCCATAGAAACTTGCATTGATTGCATAACAAACATTCTTCCTAGCAAGAACTGAAACTCAATAGTCCACGGATAGAAAGTGAATTTACTGAAAGGAGAAGCCAGGCAGTTTGGTGTTTGAGGTGCCAGGAGTCCTTCCTGGCTGAAAATCGCGCCAAGATTTTCACTTAGCTCACTCACAAGACCTTTCCTGTGAAGCTGTGTGGGATAGATGCTGGGAAGCCAGAAGCAAGTGATCTGAACAGCCTTGGCTCTGCTTTTGATCCTGTTTCTCTCAGTGCCCATCACTGCATTCGGTCAATGACAGCTCAGAGCAGCTGCGCACTATTTTAGAAATCAGTCTTAGAGCTAGGTTTAAGAATCAGGACTAGGTATCAGCTTTGATAAAGTCCCACATATTGCCTGACCACAGGAGAGCCCTGAAAGCAGATTTCATCCCATTACAAGAAGGTGGGGTCTGAGACATCTCCACTAAGTCCCTTCAGAGTAAGGCACAAGTAGTACATTTTAAATTTTGTCTGTGACCTCAGCAGAGCACTTATCTCTCTCACTGAAAAAGTACCCTCCAAAACGAACTCTGCATGGAGAACTATCGGAAGAGTCGTATTTCTTTAAGAACATTAAGACCACAAACTTAAATATTTTCAGAGATTAAACACATGGTATGGTCTCTCCTCTTCTAATACAGTCATAGATTTTGATAGTCAACCTTTTAAGTCTTTCTGTTGTAGGTCATTCCCCCCAAAATGTGTGGAATTCAAATACATATAGGATGAAATGCTGAATGAAACAGCACCCGTTCAATAGCATTCCTTACAGGTTAGTGTGGCACGATGCACTGCTATTTTGTTCTGTGCAAGTGTCACTTAGGCTGAAGAACAACAACCCCTTTACACCGATTCTGCTATACGTGACACTACAAGTCAGGTATGTTGTTTGAAGAAGATTGCTGAGATAGTGCATGCAGATGTGCTGCACTGAAGGATGGTGAAATGCAAAGTTTCAGGGAAATGATTGAGCATGGGAACTGTGAGCCTCAGAGGACATTTTAATTGTTTTATTAGGACCGAGAATTTCTTAGAGAGGAAAGATAAGGTCTGAGATAGGATTCGAAGGAATCAGTACAGTACAAAGGCTGCCATACAGAGAGGAGCTGGTCCTAGGAAGTGCCTTCGGCACCCCACGTTCTAGCTGATCGGTTACAGAAGCAGGGACCAGCAAGCCCTGTGTCTGCCCTCGGCCACACCATGCTGTCCCGCGGCACAAGGCTGTGCGAGAGGTTGGGAGCAGCCAGCCTCCTCTAAATAATGTGAGCCCAGCTTCACAGGGGAGGATTTACCACACGTTAGAGGAGATAACAAGAAAGATCCAGGTATGGATTCCCGAGCTGGGGTGCGAAGCACTCAGTTTATAACAATATTTTCGGTTTGGGGATCCCCAAGTTCAGAAGCACATTAGGAAAAACTGTCAGGTGTCAAGAGCAGTGATTTTCCCCACAAGCACCATCTTTAAATATTCAAGGATTTTGTGGTGAAATAAACACAACATTTCGCAAGAATGTGACTTTGAGTTGTCATTTTAAAAAGTCATTCTCTAAACCTAAATGAATTCCTCGTCCTGACCTACCATCATCTGTCAAAAAGGTACTTATAAATATGTATATGATATTTCTTTCTCTACTTCTTTTTACATGAAGGAGGTATCAATGCTACAACTAATTGGGCTAATTTGCATCAAAAACTATACATAATTAATTTGTTTGTTAAAAGCTTTCAGCATTTCTTACAGGAAGTGCAAGAGATCATTGACGAAGTTTGAAGGAGTAATTAGCAATAACAGATGTCAATGAACATAACTGCAAAATGATACCAGAAAAGGTACTGGAAGAGTCTAATTTCGTAACAATTGGGTTTCTCTCAAATCTGCTTAAAGGTGTTTGTAGACAACTAGGAGCACTTCCTCATTCCAAGGACAAAGCGCATCTTTACCACTGAACAAGAGCCTGTACTTTTATTAATGCTTAATTACGAGAATAAATCAGTTCTACATTCAAATAGGACCTGGTCATAGATTTCAGCCTCTCATTCTTGGAAGAGAGACTGCAGAGCCAGAACAACTCATATGGTTGCTAGATCTTGTGACAGAGAGACACAGGCAATACACCAGCCCAAGAAAAGCACAGTTGGTCACTAATCTTATTGCGGTTTATCCAAAACAGTACAAAGAACGTGAATCTCGAGGCGGGTTGAAGCCACGGTGATGACTGGGAGCGTGATCACATGCCACCCCAGTGATGATGGGGAGCTTTACCAGTGAGGAGACAAGTCCCTTCAGCTCCCAGCCAGCTCGTGCACTGATGCTGCCAGTGCTGGGTGGGAACATCTCTCCGGACTGTGTTACTGAAACCACAGACAGCGGAGCTGTGCAAACCCTTCGTGCTCTTTTAGTGGGATTCACGTGAGTGCAATGCATGCTGTTCATGCACTGAGCCCCTCCTGCATGCACCACTTCAAGCTGTGGTATTTGCCCTGACTCTGTCTTCAAATACAACTCAAGGAAGAATAGCGTGTCTCTTAGTTGTTCCTCATTATTGTTGTGGCATTAGTTGGCCCAGATTCACCATCCTAAATAAACTTTTCACTGAACCTACCCCTAGTTTTTAGCAAATTTCAGTCCAGCTATTTTTGTATGGCTTTCGAGTGTGTCTATAAACACCCTACAGCCCTAGATGGAGCAAGGTCCCATTCTGGAGGTATGTCTCCACACACAGGTTTTACATTTGGGATTGAGGGCTCCCTGCAGGGGACTCTTCAATGTGCTGTCAAATAACTGCAACAGCTTCTTCTAATGTCTTCTAATTGCACTGTTTCCTCAATTGCACTCTAACGCAGACAAAATGCACATCCTCACTCAGATATCATTTTATCGTTGATTTTCTATAGTATCCATCAGTGTTCTAAAATGACTTTTTGACACACAGAAACTGCTACACCAAACTAACTCGAAGAAATCCCTCCCCTTCGAAGAACAAACAGTCGTTACGGAACATGCAAATGAAGTGACCAAGGTGCCTATTCAGGAACTGCTGGCGTACAGGATAATTATGACCTGTGAAAAGCTCTTTTGGAATCCTATACATTAGGATTATCCTACATGAAAGAGGAGTTTTCCAGTATGAAAAAGGACAGGTGTGTCCACACCACAATGGAGGTGCCACCTTCATTGTCTGAGCGACAGTTTCAGCACAACCCACTTATTACCATTTCCCTTGTATCCAGTCTTAACAAGATTAAAGTTTTCTTTTCAATAAGCATCTACTCTTCTTCACTGGCCAGATTGTATTAGCATGGTTGGCATTCCACCAAGGTTTAGCAACTCTTTCTAAATAGGTTTTACTAAAGAACTTTGCAAGGATCATATAACTAGACAGAAAGAGTGTAGATAATCAAATTACTGGCTTTCAGCACATACTTAGCCTTCCTTGCATCTAGGCAAACAAGATTTCACATCAAATGCAGGAAAAATTCATGCAAATAAGCTGCTAATGATCATTAGAAGACTTTTGCTCTTATGAGAGGATGTCTTATGACAGGTACCCAACATTTACTCAAGTGGTTTGTCACCTTGTTTTACAATAAATTTGAGGTGACACTTTTCATGTCTAGAGCATTCCTGGAGGTATTTCAGATTAATTTCTCCTTAGTGCACATTGCCCATTGTCACCCATCTGTCCACCTACACCAACATGTCTGCCCTAAGCCCATATCTGCACCTATACGAAGCCACCACTCCACCTGTACTGCACCCCCCAGGTGCCCACGGGGCTCCCTCTCCAGTGTCCTTGGGCACAGTCAGCACCTTCACGTGAACCTCTCCTTTCAGCTACCGCCTGCAGTGGACTGCACACAGCTGCAGGGCCTCACATTTGTTAGCAGAGAGCCTGAGCTCAGCTCTCCTGAGCAGGGTGCCTGATTTGAGCAGAGGTTATCTGGCTTCCAGCTGATGGCAGGGACAGCCAACATGCAGCATCGCCCTTTTCCCATATGGCCAAGTACACTCTCTTACTCCCCTTCACTGCACTGTAGACCCAACACAGAAGAGTCAGCATCAAAATGAGATTAAAAGCAAGGCTGCCCAATCTCACTCCTCTTCCTTAACCCCTGTAACATATTTCATCTCTCTCATTGTTCATCCTTGACTGTACATGTTTGTGGGATCCCATTTACGGCTGAGGCAGCTGGCAGGGCAGCTTCAGAGGAGATGATGCCAGGTCTGCCTGGGCTATGCATCAGTAAGCATTTGTCTTATGCCTAGACCTGCCAAAAGCCCAACATCAGGGTTTCACTGTACTCTCCCAGCATAGCAATGGTTAGATTCCTTTTATCTCTCATGTTAATTTTCATGGACCCCTGCCAGTTTCTTTATGTACTACAGAGTTCCCCACTTCATTCAGAGAGAACTGTATTATTCTCTTTCCCATTCCCTCAAATATATTTCCAAAAAATTGGCTCTTAAAGTAACAGGTTTCCTTGAACCTGGTAGTGGAGCCATGGCTTCTGCTAGCCCTGAACTGCATGGACATCACAAAGGTCTTTACAATCAGAAATTTTAATGAAGATAAACCTGGGCCAGGAGCTTGAATCATACTGTTGGTAGTTCCTGGTGTTTACAGACTCTGAATGCAGGTAAGAATTAAGATCTGCGTATAATTACATTGGCTATCTGTTGGGCTACTAGTCTGAATGAACCCACCACCCCAGTCTTATGAGATGTGTTGTCAAGTAGGCATCACCGAGAGGTTTATATGCAAGTGGATGTCACCTTTCACAGAGAAAATAGAGCAGGCTAGAGAACACTACCCAGTTCATGGCAGGATCGGGAGCAGTACTGAGATAGTAACTAGAGTTGGGGCCACGTTAAGCTGAGGCAGATTTTCAATAGAGAACAGGGCTGGAGAAAGATATACCATCTACTCCAAAGCCTCACAGTCTTTCTCTAGGGCAGGTCATGCACATCAAATCAATTCACCAAGTTTCCCTTCTGCAATGGAACCCGCCTTCTGGGGATAAGGGCAACAGCGGGAAGTCTCGATCTCAGAGACCTGTCCAGACAAGGAGGGAGATGAGGGCTCTGGGTAGCACCTATGCACAGATTTTACTATTTGTGAAGAAGGCTTAACTCCATTGCAAATTTTGTGCCTGTATTAGCCCTCATGTAAAATCAAACCAGCTGGACTTTGATGTACCAAACCTGCCCATGCTTTCTGGCTAACTCTAACCCTGACCTTAGATCCCGAGCAGTAGGCTGGGTTTTGCATCCCAGCACTTTTCCAGATCTCCAGTGACAACCCAGGACCCCACTGCATGTGCTGTTCACTCAGCAGCACAGCTCCCTTCCCAGAGCATTTAAACACTCCAAACGTCCTTAAATACACTTAAGTAGCCTATTAAATTCTAGAATCCTACACATACTCTGCTATTCAAATAAAATAACCAGAGCATTTTTCATATACAACTTGCCTCCTGGCAACTACGCTTTATGACAGGACCTCGTATGCAAGCATAATAAAAAACGTAAATGAAAGACAAGACAGCACGGTTCAGTGGATTTCTATAAAGAGTCTGAAAACAGAAATCCTCGAAGCCACACCTCAGACAATAAGTATAACCACCTTCTCCATTAAACTGGAAGGGAGCGAAATGCTGCAGCTAGCGGCGGCCCTGCACCGCCGAGGGGAGATGCCCGTGCCGGGAGCTGCCCTCTCCCACCCGCAGGCAGCACCCTCCTGCCGCGAGCCTGCCTGCACCCAGCGCCGGCGTGGGGCCACCCGGCCCAGGGGGGATAAAGGATTGGGCATCGCCATCATTAGGGAGATGTTGTTAATGAGATGTTGAATTCCCTGGGAGAGAAAAAGAGCACTTTAGGTAATCATAACCCAAAGTAATCTCCTTTTAATTTTTTTCCCCCCACACTTTTAGGTCTCTTCCAGTCTAACGAGAAAAGCAGCTCTTTGCTTTTACCAGAGTCCTTATTTCTTCTTCCCAGTTCTCATGCAGGAGCTGTGCTGATGCAGTGCTTGGGTGCTACAGGTGAAGGCTTATCTGCTTGAAACCACCGTGGCTGCTGACAGCTTTCTGCTCAGTGCCTTTGTAGAGACTTTTAATTTTGCTGAGGGAGGGAGCAGTTTGAGTGATTACAGCTTCAGTGTAATCCTCTTCATTTGTCTTTACCAGCAAACTCCAACCCCCACTGAGGCTGGTTAGGGAGAACTGAGATTTAATCCAGACATCTTTTTACCTGCCAGGCTTGCAGACACAATTCCCGATTGACTGAGCAATGCCGTGCTGCCTTTGATATTCAATGACCATTTCACAGTGACTGGACTCCTCCAGTTATCAGAGAAATCAGTGACAGTGGAGGGCACTAGCATCTTGCAGGATACAAATTTTACACAAACTGAGTACTGACAAGGCACAGAAATTTGTCAAGTGAAGCACACAGCAAGTTTGTGCGTTCACACTGCTCTTGGCCCTCGCTGGTGGTGCCTGGGGAAATGGCAAGGGCAGTACTGCAGGCTGGCAATGCTGAGCTGCTCTGCTTTTCTACCATCCCTTGTAGGTTGGAACAATAGGAGGGAAATAAATAAATAAATAAATAAATAAATAAATAAATAAATAAATAAATAAATAAAACAGAGATGAGAGGTCTGTTCTGTGGGTTGGGTCTCGCAGGGCCGGAGGCAGAGCACTCTGGGCCATGCTTTGCAGGACGTCTACCAAAATCCATCCCCAGGGGCTCTCTGGCAAGAACAACTCCCCTGTCCTGTAGCAGGACTGCTTCTGGCAGTAAGGCACTTCTCACAATGGTTTCAATGGGGAATTTCACCTTCACTTCAGTGAACTGGTTACAGTTCAGCTATTAAATGTATTAAACCGGTATTAGTTTCATCACACAGCATTCAGTAGATTCCAAACCCTGGTTTATTGGTGCTGTGCATTCAGCCACACAACCACTGCCCCTAACTTCCTGCAGGTTTGATCTCCATCTGAGAGAAAGCACCTCTGTCATACTATCTTCTGTAATCTTTCACCATTAATCTCATTTTACCTATTCTATTTCCATAAGGATCTTTATGGTAGAATTTAAGATTTGATTTTAAACCAAAGCTACATTTTTCTGACGGACAGTCTATTACTAGAAAAACACAGCTACTACTTGTCAAGGGCAAAGTACAATAGTTTCTATCAAGAGAAACATTTTGTTTTGAGTTTTGAAATGTTTGGCTTTTCTTTTCCAAATGATGTTTCATTTTGAAATTATGCCAAATTTAAAAATTATAATTAAGATTGATGCAGCAAAGCCTTTTATTTAGGTTAAACAAAGTTTTTCATTTAGTGCAATGCCTTTTTTTTTTTTTTTGGTCTTCTTCCTTGCATTTTGGACCTTTTCTTTTTATTTCAGTTGGAAAGCACTGCAAAGTAAAGCAAATAGGAAGAAAACATAAGGAAAAAATAAAAGGAATTCCAGAACAACCCATTTTCTCCTCTGTTTTCCCTCCAGTTGGGAAAACATTAACAGCTGGAATATGTGAAAGTTTTACCTAAATATTGTAGATATCTAAGTGCAGTCAAATTCAACAAAACTTTCCTTTTTATAGCATACAGAAAGTCTAAGAAATAATAGACCAATTCACCCTGAGCTGTACATTCTCTGACAAGTGTAAAAGATTATTACATTGTTTTATGCTAGCAAATGTGTAATAAAGCAAACTTTACGAGGAATAGGATTCAAATGCAGAGTTCTCATTTCTTGCTCTCAGTTCCTACTGGTGTCATTATAATAATGAAATATTTCAATCTTGAGGCTTTTCCCTTAATAAGATCCAATTAAAGACTTTTAAAATTACATAGAAATTAAAGACTTCTTTCAGCTGTTTTTTTCCTCCTTCTCCTTTCTGCTTGCACCCTTTCACAATTGCTTTGCAGGCTCTTTCTATTAAAAATCGGAAATTGCACAGTTCAGCTAATTAGTCAAATCACAATTGTATGCAACTTGCATGGACCAATAGTTGAATTTCACACACCATTTGTAAAGTATGACAGTGTCATTGCTGATTTTCTTCAATACTTCAAGAGCAATATTCAATTATAAAAGGGAGCAATTGCTATTTTGGTTTTGGTTATAGGTATTTTACTACATTATCAGTCTTTATTGAATTCTGTTTGAATGTACTACTGTTTATTTATTTTATAGAGTAGAAGCATTGATATTTAAACAACAGTAGAATATTAATTTAATTTTTTAATGGACTGGACTTCAGAGCACAAGTAGGCACCAGATTGGAGGTTAAGTTTTGTTCCAGATGCATCTTTGCCATATACAGAGACCACCAGGAATTGCTACACAGGAGTGATCCAACAGCCTACTGAGTCTATCATCCAAACTTCAACTCTGCTTAGTACTAGGTGACCTAGAGGGACATGTGAGATGACCCAAACCAGAAAATTAGGAATTAACTCGCCTCCAAAATATCTCCCAATATCCAACAGCCAAAGGATGTCCAATATCCAAAGGATGACACAGATTTACATTTATTTTAATTCTCCTCAATTCTGCAGCATTTACTGCTATGTCTCCAGGAGAACTGATCTGCATCCAAACGTCCTGTTTTTCTTTGTTTGTTCTCCCCACCACCACCTTTTTTTTTTTTTTTTAAACGTAATTCATTTTTCCATGATCTTTTCTGGCCTGTGCTATTTTGAAGAAGAAGGTGACTTCTGTAAGATTTTACTTTCTACCTTCTTACACCATCAAATGTTTTTTTCCTCAGCAAAGCTCAGCCTACTTTTTTGATAAATGTAGCACTGGAAAATACTTGACTGCTTTAAAGATTGACTCTCCTTGCTCAACTCTTATTTGAAAAAGGTACAGGCCCTTCAAACCTGGTGGAGTTAAGACTTTCATTTATATTATCTACTGGCTTCCTAACAGTGAAAAAAGGTGGCTTGACAGCATCATCTGCTGCTCCCTACACACTGTAAACCCTTTCAACCTAATCCTAAGCAGCAGGGGTAGAGCAGAATAGTCCTTGTCAAATGTCCTCTTCTCCTCGTATTTATTTCAGCCCTGAAACAGCTGCTTAGAGAAGGTCCTTGGACAGAGCCGGCTCCTCTCAGCCAGAAAAATACCATGTTGAAATTACACAAGAGAAAGCAGAATAAAATATCAGATATATTTAGAAATCTTCAATTTCACCAGTTTTTCTACTGCCCAGTCCTCACAAAGCCTGTGCACAGGTGAAACAAATATATATATATTTTGTATTAACTAAGATACAAGTGTGACAAGCATCCAATTACATACAATTACAGTATCCCATACAGGATAATTCTTGCCTTTCGTCCAAGCATTATGCCTGGTGATAATCCCCTGTGGATTTCTGCAGCTTTTTCCTTTTGATTTTCTGGAAGTGAGGGAATGAGATCTGTTGGATGTCAGCATGCATCAGGCTTGTTACTTCGTTTCTCCTAGTGCTGAGTGTAGGCATCTGGATTGCCTGACTCCAAATGTAGGAGAGCGACAGTTAATTTTTCTAATGATATACAAAACTTCTGGGAATGTTTCTGACATCTTCCTTTTACTTCTTTTTCCCTCTCCCTTGCCTTAAAACTCTCCCCCAAAATCTACAAATCAAAAGAATGATGAACTGAAGCACTGACACGCACAGGGTTTTCTCTTTGGAAAATGTTCTGAATTTATACTAGGAAGAAGTGGTTCTGTATTGCAAATATTCCTAGACTCATTTCTTTGTCTATCAAACCTAACAATTAAGTCAAATGAAATACAGACTATTAAGTGCCATTAAAAACAAATATTAAATATATATATTTCAGAAATTACTGTAAGGATCACATAGCTGGCTGAAAAGATGAATACAAACATTCTTCTAATAGATGGTTGATTGAAATAAGCCTAGTTCAAAATAACTTTTGTCAAGACCATTCATTTGTGATTGCTGCTATTAAAATTATTCACTCATCTTTTTTACGAAATAAAATATACTTTATCCACAAATTTGGCATAATTTGTAACAGCTGAAACACCCACAGACTGCACGTCTGGAAAGATTCTGTTAAAATCTATATTTCTCCAACCCCAAACCAACGTGAACAAATAGAAACCTTTCCATGATGTCAATACGCTTTGGATCGGATCCTATTCGAGTTACTTGTACGCGCTTTCTCATTGCTTTTCCACTTTGAACAAATTACCTGAAGACTTGGCTGTACTGCAACACTGTTGTTAGGCACAAGTTTCTACTACTAATGCTAAACTGAAAGAAAAGATCAAAGAAACTTTCAACAGTGAAATTAAGGCACGTAAAGCTGAAATAGGCTTTACCTGCAACATTTAACTCTTTTGGTTGCATGCTTTCGCTCTCTAAAAAGAAATGCCAGAGGAGATAGAAACGTGGTTGAAAAAAAATGGGTATCAAATATTGTGTTATTTGCTCAGCACCCTCAAAGCACAACCCCCTTGCATTTCCCAAGGTTCACCTTGCAGCATCTTTCTGAGGCAGGTAAGATGTTAGTTTCTTTCAAACCATAGGAAGGGAAATGGAGCCACAAACCGTACACCTAAAGAGTGAACATGAATGAGCAAAACCTTGTTTAACAATTGCTTTAACAGCAGCTAGTGCAAAAGATATAGGCAGAGGGTACTCTAATGGTTACTTGTGTGCAACAAGTCCACCTTCCAGTCCTGTTTCATCTACAGATTTACAGGTATACGCATTCTATTTTCTAACCCCCTAAACATGTTATTTTCTTTTCTTAGAAAAGTGTGGTCTCAGCCATGGTCTGCCAAAAGCCCTGAACCAAACTCCTGGGCTTTTTGCACAAATAATGCTCGTCTGAACAGTCATCCAGCTGCCTCCCACAGAGCAACTGTGAGTCCGATCTGTAAAAGAGTTGAGTTTGCTTTCTAGCTGCCCAGAGCAAAAGAACTTTCCCCTCTCCCTCCATACATGTCTAGCATCATCACGGCAATACACTAAATTCAACTGTCTGGCCCTCTCTGTGCCTAAAAGGCATGAAGGACATGGAGGAACTGTGGGCTCTATCACATGCAAAATTTCTTTTGCAGCACATCAGACTTGGACATGATCTCTTGTGACATGACATCAAGAAACAGTTTTGTTTCTTTCTTTACCCCGAGCTAAATGAAGGGTTTATATTTCGCTTGTGGTTAATGCCAATGCTCATAATCATGTATCTTTTTAAGCATCTCTATGGCATCATGCATCGCTGCCTCCACAGCCGTGCAGCCCATAACCCATTGATAACTTGGGTATTCAGAGGTGCTTATTTTGTACCTGTTGGGATTCTTTTCCCTCCCATTAATTTCCTTGTTATCCCCTTCCACCCCCTTTTCTGTCACTGGATTTTGGCAGCTGCAGGGTGTGTTTCCTTGGGCTGAAAAGGCAGAGCAGCAGCCTCGGCAGCGAGGGTGCCCCCAGCCCTGCACAGCATCGAGTTGCAGCAAGCCCGCAGGTGGCAAATCCCCTTTCCACGACACTGCACACAATTCCCTCGGCAGCACTCATCGGGACCGCCGCGCTGCCCTGCTCTCCCCCAGCAAAACCCCTCCTTGCTTTCCCTTGCCCAGCAGTCTCCTGGTTGCAGGAGCAGATTTGGAAAAGACCAAAAAAGAGTAGCAAGCACTACTTCATTTCAGTAGTTTCACCTCTCTGGTGTGGTATTTTCCTTGCCACACTGGGGTTTTTCACACCCTGATGTTTGAGCTGCTAGGCATTTTTGTAATGGTGGGAGAGATGCTGCCATTCCTGTCACAGTGGGAAATGTTCCCCAGCACCACAGCTACAGAACAGATGAATCTGAGCTCAGACTTTTATAAAGATAAACTTGCAGGTTGGCATTTGTTGAGTAATTTTTAAAAATAAGTGTGTGCGCAGCATGGAGATTAATTCATTTGTCTGCAAATGACTATTATCAGAGCACGAATTAAAGGACAACTGGCAAGACTTTTCTTTAAAATAAGAATTTCTTGCAGAATTCTTGCAGAATTCTTGTAGAATTTCTTCATTAGCACTGAAAACCGCCATTTTTAAAAGAGGGAATTTTGCAGTCAAATGGAGCCTTTCGGTCCAAAGTTCCACCCTGGCAAAGAAACAGCCCCAGACACGAGCCCAACCCAGAGTGCCGTCAGGGCAGGGAGCAACCAGCCAGAGGAGCCAACTGCAGGCTGTTGTTTGGAAAAGTGGCCAAAAAGAAAACAAACTTTTAAATGAACGGCAAAGTTGCCTCTAGCATATAAGAGATTTTAAAGGATACTTTAAAATGTTTTTCCTCCAAGTTGATATTTGTGAGTCTTTGGTTCTCATCAGCAGATGGGAACATACTCTTCACATTCAAAACCTTGTGACTAATCAAGGACGCCCACTTCACAACACCACTAAAAGAACCCAGCAAGCACCCACAAAAATATATCAAACCTCCCTAGCCAGAAAAAGTATTAGAGTTGTCCATATTAATCCATTCCTCCAAACCAAAGGTTTCCCACCTTCTGAACACTACCAGCTTGGCTGGTTTTGTTTTTCCCTCTCATTCCTGATAACTGACCAAGGAAGAGCACTGTAATATGCTACCAAGCACTGCTGACCTTTCCTGTCCTCTTTCTACATACCCTGCAAGACAAAAGCATACACGCGCATATTCTCTAGACTCAGTATTGTTGGATGGGTATTATATAATTTTCCTATCTTCTTAGTTTTGAAGGCCTTTTTTTTTTCTCATGAGCTAAGAGGATTTATCCTGTACATTCATACGCACAGAAATTCATACCGAGAGCTGAGCGTTTGTATTAATCAAAAACATGTAGCAACATGCTATACGTGTAGATAAACAGCATGGTTAATTGAGAGAAATGTTCTGCTCAGCGCTTTGCTTGTTCTGGTGTGTCTGTTGCATTGGTTTGCATTTAGGAAGAAAATTTAAAAAAAATATATCATGTTTCTTGAATTGTCCCACTAAAAAGCGACAAATTTCTTAACTGAATTTTCTGATCCATACCCTGAGCAATAACTATAATACATGGAGTCATTTACTCAAGACAGACACCAGAATTTCTTCCATATGCCAAATGCTTTAAGTTACCTTACTCTGAAATTGAAATTGATGGAGGACATCTGATTTAAAAGATTTTTTCTTTAAGTTTAATATGGCATATCATGTGATCTTGTCAGGTGGGATCATGTCAATGATATTTATTCCATAATGTGAGTCAGCCATGCATAAATTAACTAAGTTCATACAGAAAAAGGAAATAGATTTTTTTTGGCAGTATCTTAGCTGATTTTCCCCTTTTCCTACCATCTTTTTAAAGAAGAAAATATTCTGAGCTACAAGAAGGAGCTAAATCCCGGAGAACAATAAACAAAACCCAAATTCCCGGTCCTCCATTTTGTGTGGGTGGATCAGAGTACCAATAACAGGAAAGCCATTGGACAAAAATGAAAGTGAGCTTTCCTACCATTTTCTTTAGGCTCAGCTGTTACCATAGCATTTTTCTTCTACAAAATTTAGACCTCAGTTTGTGGGAATCTCCTTCTTCTGACTAACGTTCCCTCTTTATTGTATAACTGAAACAGGGCAAGAGGAACAAACTTTGAGATCGTCTTTCACTTGGAGATTAGGAAAAATAAAGAAATTCAAAATAGATGGGATCCGTCATGGACTCCCAGACATGCGACAGCCTTCCAGCAGCCTGAACCACCACGAACGGTGGCAGAGAAAAGCTGCCTGGGCAGCAAGAACAGCTGCTGTGCTCAGGGCAATGCACGGGGCCAGATTCTGCTTCCACTTACACCCCTCTCACCCAGCTAAACAGCTTGGAGACAAACTTTGGCCACATGCAGCCAATTCTATCCCCAGGCTGCTGCCATTGACTCAGAGAGACAAGACATGGCACTGGCGACACCCCAAAACCGTAATGCCATGCGGCACTTGGGTGCTATTTGCTAAGAGGGGCGGCACTGTAAGAGGGAAAAGGCCCACTGAGGGTTGAATGTGCTGCAGAACGTTAATTCCTCGTTTGTCATGCAGACAATATTTCTTGTTCTTCAGAAAAGAAAATTTCTCTCTTGATGCAAGTCTCTGGTGCTGGCAACCAGGAAATGCAACTGGGCAGAGGTTTCTGCCAAGAACATGTTCTAGCAGAGCTTCAAATAATCCTTGTAAGGTCTCTTTCCTATGCCCCTTCTTCCACCCTACAGTTTTTAATTGCTCAGATGAGACCATCCTCAGCTACCCCTTTGGTCCGTGATGCTTTCCACAAGACCCACCTTTACACAATGAACTCAGACAAACAGAAAATGGTTTGCTGAGAAAAGCAGAAGCACATGGCTTCAAAATTCAGCTAGGTCTTATGAGCCCATACCTCGAAGATGAAGCTCACTTACCAGATATAAAGCGTGCAGAAAACCAGATGCCTGTATTGTTTGTGGTTCTAGATTAACATAATATATCCTTAACTGTGAAGCTTATTTAAAACACACAAAGCAGCTTTGCCAGTTCTCATTTTATCCCACACAGAAAGCTGTCCTCATTTGCAGTCGGCGGGGCAGTCAGCTGCTACACCTGTGCCACGAGCGGCTGTGCGGTGCTTGTGCTTCTGCTGCCGTGGTGCGTCTGCGGGAATGCTGCTGTGGGAATAGAGTCGGGTACTAAAAATAGAAGGCGATAAAAAATCAGATCGCTCCTAAGTTTTGCAGCTAGTTTTCATGCATGCAAACCAAGAGCAGCCCGGGAAGACAATGTGAAAAGGCCCCGCAACGAGTCCCTGCTGCGAGCAGAGCCAGCACACCACAGCGCCCGCAGTGCCAGCCCAGCGTCACCTCCGCACGGGGGACACGGGAAATACGGGAGCCAAGGCTCAGCTGGCCATATCTGGATTGCATTCATGAGTGGTTAAATTAATACTCCCAGAAATATTAGCTCCTTGTTAATAATAATTAACGCATTATCTCATGTTGCTCATCAGCAGGTGTAGAACAATGATGTTTTGAAGAAGCTGGGAAGCTTTCAGCCTCATGAGAAAATGTCTCCATCTGGGAAAAGGAATTACCTGTAGGTAACTCATGTGGCCCCGAGAGGAGACAAACAGGAATGGATGAGTGTTGTGCTATGATTTATTTGGCTTTTAGAGTTGCAGAAGTGTTGTAATAAATAGAGATGTGCTATTACCTATTCATTTGTGCCTTTTTGGAACTGTTCAATTAAAAAAAAAAAGAAAAACAACACAGCTTTCCAGACCTTTAACGGTGCTATGTAAAATAAATCTGGTGCACTTTATGATATGAAATAGGTATTACAAACAGAAGAGATACCAAATCTCTTTTCTACTCTGATTTTTTTTTTCTTTCAGGAAGATTCTTCTGCAGCCGCAAAAGTGGACAAAATCTGCAACAAACCTCCATAGGTCTGAGAAAACAAAGTGCCACTGAACACTAACAACATATTCCAACTGACAGAGAAAGATGTGTTACATTAGTTTATATTTCTGGAGATGATCTAAGCCTTTAGTTATCTGTTACATCAAATGTCTCAGTTTTCCTTCTGTAATCTAATATCCACCTTGAAGCTTGGCCTACATTTAAAATTTATACAAGTTTTTTCAGATGCTGCCATTTTGCCCCAGGCTTTTTGGGTGTTAAGCTCCAGTAATAATCTACACTGTTTCTTTAAGAAAGTTCATCCATTCACTTTAATTACATTTTCAGCCCTGGTTATTGTCCCTGTGCCTGCAAAGAATGTTTCCAGCCATAAAAAACCATTATCTGCCACAATTATGGATAACCAGAGCGTGGCCAGAGGGCAGAAATGCCATGGTGAAAGATTGTACCGCAATTCAGCGCAGAATTTATAACTTTCCTCAGGGCTAACTGTCAGCCTGATCACAATGCCTGACAAAAAGATCCAGTTTAGCAAATGCAGATGCTTCTTCTTGCCTGCATGGTTGCTCTTTTTAATATTTTTTTAAGGTGCAGTTTGCTACAAGACATTACGTTGCAGCCACTACAGATGCAACACTACGGAAAAGACACCCCGCCTGATTCATCTTGCTGGGGCACAGATTTAGACCACACAAATCCGGCACCGTGGTTTGAAGCACGCGCTGTTCTCTGTGCAACCAGAGCCTTTCAGAGGTATACAGAAAATGCTACTGTTTATTGGCTCTGATCGCAGAAGCTGCAGGCTCAGTTTCTGCCGTGTTGTGTCCTCTTTGCTCGTTCCTGATGCCAGACAGAGACAGAGATAATTTTCCGTAGCTACCCATGTTGCTGTTCTTGCAACACTACATCTTTCCATCTCTAATTCTTGTGGTTATTAACACGCCAAGGAATGCCAAACTGGAAGAAAGATGAACTTCTTGACAGTATTTAAATATATCGAGCTATTTCTCTTGTTCCATCTGGACATCTGTGGCCTGGTGGAACAGAGGCTCTGTATCGAGCTTCCTGATGTGCAGGATTTCAGCAGAAGAGGGCAAGAAGATCCCGTGTCCCATCAGCGTATTTATTTATGAGTAATAATATAAATCCTTCTAACATTTTTTTTCCAGCCAGAAGTCTGAAAGCACAATACAAACATGACTCAGGATGATCCTTTTTGTTTGTTTGTTTTGGCTGTGAAAGGGAACTGAGCAAATATGAGAGGGTCTTGGGTGATGTTCCCGGCTCCCCGATGCCAACGCAGCCCCGTGGCCCCAGCACAGCAGCAGGAGCTGCCGTCCCCCATGCACACAGGGCTGCATTTTTGGAGCTGCATGAAGGGCTCAGCAGGCTGAAATTCCTCCCGTCCCCTAGGCAGGCTCCAGACTTGCTCTACCCTGTGCCCAGCCACTGGTCTGCGTTCCCCTGGAGCAGATGACCACCAAAGCTGGGCTTCACACCTGACCTCGCACGGACCTCCCCAGAGAGCCGATAACAGAGGCGAGGCCAGGAGCTGTCGGTCTTGGCTTCCAGCAGAGGATGCTGCCTTTCGCAGCTCTGCAAGGAGGCAGCTGGCTCAAAAGTAAAAGCAGAATAAAGATCTCAAAGATATTTGATTTCCACACAATATCTGCCTGGGATTTCCAAAAATACCATGCTTCCAATGGGATGACACCACCTGTGGGCATCTGTTTGCTGCATCATTTAGGCATCCAAGCGCCCATAAAAGCTTGGCCCACTGGTCAGACTGAGAGCAGCCATAACTGCTTCAGTGCAGATCAGCCCCGTGTCTCCTCTCTTCACTTTTAATTACAGGAATCCAAAATATGGAAAACATAGAGGTTAAAAAAAAAAAAAAGAGAAAGAAAGAAAAATGAAAGAATTCAGATAAGATGACAGCTCTGCTTTTTGCCTGGTTCTAGGCAATGCAGCGAGCTAGCCTAGCAGGTAGGTTTTGTTATAACACCTCAGCAAAATCCCTCGGAATTTTGATCTGAACCGTCCGGGCTTCTTTGTCTGAGTCAGACCAGTCCCAGCTCAGATGCAGCAGAGCTCTTCGTGGAGGGAACATTTCTCATAATCATTTGAGATGGCAAATCTTTCACAATTCCCACCACCCTAAATCCTACTCTGGCATGAACAGGTCATAAGATTTGGCACCTCTGATTCAGCTTCAAACTCAGCTTCTACCCTAAACATAATCCAGGGCAGAACTCCACCTCTTGGCATATCTTCAATAAAACATCATTCTACCTGAACCTCAGAAAAGATAAACTATTAAAGTAATAAGAGGATAATTTAACCTCTTTAATCAGATAATCCTCCAGCACATTGGACATTTATTTGCACGGTATATTCAGCAGTAATGAGTTTGCAGCTCAGATTTAAACAATTCCCCACCCTCAGAAAAAAGCTGAAGGAAGTGGTTGAGACATTCCATATCTCAGGTGCCATTATGTGAATGTGAAAACAAATGAGTTTAATTGGGGAGAAATTCATCCCAGACAGAGGGCTTGCCCAAGGCCCTTGTCTGAGAAACCCCACTTAACTCCTCTCTAGTACAGAATAGCTACACAGGCACTAGATACCAATTAAGCCCTACTTATCTTTTTAATGAAGGGCTGAAGCTGAAAATGAATTATTGTTTTGATGTGTAAATGATGTTGGTTTGGTAAGGTAGTGAAAGTATTCTATCTGGGGGGACAAGCAAAAATAAAGTGATAAAGCGTTTGCATGAACATACATGAAAATTCTCCTGAGCTTTCCGTGGCTCTCCAACAGCCAGAAAAACCTTCCACAGTGCTCAGGCTAAAGCTGCACACTCAGCAAACCTGAAGCAGTGCCTCTGTGCCAGTTTCAGCCAAGCGTTCCCTTCAGAGACCAAAACAAACAGAAATACTTCCCTGAAAACTCCAACTTCTCATTTCGGCTCTTACTGAAATAATTGATTTCTTTTCTAAGCAGTTGTTCGTTCTGCAATTTCATATATTTACATGTGAAGTGTCCAAAAATAAAGAAACTGCTTTACTTTGGTTCTAACCAAATGTTTATTTCAACTTCTTCACAACTTTTCAGTTGATAAAAATGTTTTAGGAAAAAAAAAAAGTTTTGAATTTACCAGGCTTAATTCTTTTCCTAAATTTAAAATTGTCCAGAAATAATAAAACCAGCAATTAATGCAAGCCAATTTCTGGTCCCAGACCCTGCAAGAAATTTAAAATTTGACATTTTAACATCATTTAAAATCTAATTTAGAAAATAACCATTGCAATTTCTTTAGCTTTTGCTGAGCTGTGGCTTTACCTTAAATAAAGGTGGCTGCAGTAACAAGCGGCGCTCTTTGGAAGACAAGTTCCCTGATACAGATCTTTGGAAACAAAAACAGTTCTCTTGCTATGAAACAGAAAAGTGAAATACGGTGCTTCCTCCTAACTCTAGCGCCAAGGTCCCGTGAGCTAGCTTGGATCCCTCTGACAAAGTCACTGAAGTTCATCAGGTTTTCAGACCCCTCATATCTGTGAATGGGTGGTTGGTGAAAGGACAGACAGACACATACAGCGCGCTCGACTACGCAGCCCTGCAGATAAGGTGTGCACACCGCTGGCTTTCAGCTTGCGGTCTGCAGACCTGAAGGACTGCAGGGACTTAGATAATTTTAAAAGGCAAACCTATAATGAGAAGGCTTAAACGTTTTATAAAGAAGTGCACCCAGCCCACTAGAAACGATCGAAAAGTATCAATCCAGAGGAAGACTCATTCAATCTGTGGGAGTTTTGTTTTTCGTTTTTGTTTTTTTTTTTTTGAGTGGGGTTTTGAACTTCTGCTTACCGATGAATAGTAGGACATATCTACCTGAAGACAACAATGCACAAATTATTTAAATATGCTCATAGCCAGAACTTCACTTTAGGAAGTAGGACATGTGATTAATTGTCAGACACACAGGTATCTCACTTGGAAGGCTGTCACCTTTCTAGGACAGATGGTTAGACCTCAGGGAACAGCTGTTGCAGTCTAGAGTACCCAGCTTTTTAAGGACAGAGCAGGCATGGGCACTGGCAACAGAGGGTGGAGGGACTCACTGGTGTTTTTCACCTGTGAAATATGCTGCTTTTCTGAGATACGAACAAGTGCCACAATTAATGTGTGAATGACATAAATTAATCTATACCAATAGGCGTCTGGTTTTTGAAAAATCCCTGGAACATTGTTGGAAACCCACAGTCATGCACCAGAGTCTAAATCCATTTACAAGTTTGGTGTCTATGGTTAGATGCATTAAATTCCGGTTTACAGCTTAAAAAAAAAGACAAAATACCAACCTACGGCTAACTGAAATCATTCTACCTTCGGCTCCACCTTCATTACACTCAAAAAATTCCCTTTGCATGACTGCAAGATCAAATCCCTCATCCCAGATTGTAATTACAGAGCAGTTCGGGAATAGCTGCCATCTTCCCTTTGCAGGGTCATACAACTCATTAGTCAATCATATTATTAAGACATTTTCAGTTTTAATAAACCAAGGTGGTGCTCATCTCATGGCTGAGGATGGATTTTTTTATGGAAATAAATATTTGATGCATATCTTCACAGCGTCTCTTTAAGAAAACCATTATCACTTCAAAATAGTTCCTCCTAGCAAAAAGTGCAATTATGTAATTTCTGTCCAAGCCAAGGAGTGATGAGACGCTAGGTTGTGTTTATGTTTTCACCATGTTTCCAACCCAAAAAATCAGCTGTGGAATACGCTGGTGAAACTTCAAAAATATAACTGCAGATGAGAGACAGACTCAGGGCTTCAGCCACCTGCAGTAGTCAAAATGCCTCTCCTGAGCTCCACTCAAGGTGACTCACAAATTAAAACCAGGTTTTCAACCCACATTTACGAAGGGCTTGTTCCACAAGGAGGTCCACCAAATGATGGGCTGACAGGATGCTAAAAATCATCTACTTAACGGAAGCAATTACTGTCAGATCCACCACGCTAGCTTCTTAACATTTCGTATCTTGCTCCTCAAGATAGAAAAAAGTTATTTTAACCACCTAAAGTGGATTTGAAGAGTCTCTCCCAAAAATTCTCAGGACCAGTCTCATGTAAAAGTGAGTGGGATTATGTTCAGAAATTACTCAGATGCTTTTAAAATTTCCTACTTGGTAGCCAAGCATTTAAAATGCATAGCCCTAAAGTAATTTTCCATTCAGTACTTCTTGAAATCAAGATTAAAAAATGGACTTTGGAGCCAACACATATCTCTGTATCTGCAATTTCTGGGGGCTGGTTTTCCTGCTGCAACACAATGCTGCAACGCTACATTCTCAATCACGTCCAAAATATTAACACGCGACCCAAACAGCTAATCTCAGCTGCGGCTACAGAGAGCTCTGGGAAGAGTGTGTTGTAATGGACACTGACCACGTTTGAAAAAATGGCCTTTGGTAAATAAAACGTTTTAAGTATTGTCTAGTTGTGATAGATTTTGCAAAATATTTTTCTTTGTAAGTATTAAACTGCCAAAACTAATCTTCTTTACCACATCCTGCAGAGATTAAGACTAATGGCAAAACAAACTCCATAGAAGTCTTTGAAAATCACGTCTCCTAATTCTCTAGCAAAACATCATTTGTTAACTTAATCACAGTGTTTGGAATGCATATTTCATATTTTGTCCTTGCACCATAGAGGAATGGAGATTTTACTTTTCTATTATTATTATTTTATTAGAGCAAACATTTAGAAACCGAACAGAAGATTAATGTATTATTACTGTCATTACTAGTAAATATTTATTTTACGGCAGCATGCAAAATTCCCCGTCAGGATATTGACCCTCTGACATTTACCTTTAAATAATGCATATGTAGGTAGATTTCAATTTATGGTAATTGCAGCTCAGAGAGTAGGAAATGAAATGCTGTTTCTGCAGCTGCAGATATGAAATGGCAGGGTAGGGTAGGGTAGGGTAGGGTAGGGTAGGGTAGGGTAGGGTAGGGTAGGGTAGGGTAGGGTAGGGTAGGGTAGGGTAGGGTAGGGTAGACCAGCCCAGCCCTTCCTCCGGTGGCATTGCATTCACAGCTCTGTGGCTCCTTCAGAGGGAGCTGAGGTGCAAAGATTAAACTGTGGTCAGGATGGAGAATCACCTTTGTGAGAAATGGATATTTTTTTTTAAAAAATAATTTTAATAATTGATTACACTTGGCACTCGGGGAAATCTTACTCATTTTAAAAACACTAGTAAGCTTCCCTGTTGTCTCCAGCACCATAGCACGTTCTGTAATGGAGCCGCTCCTGATTCGTGCTAACAGAAGAAATACATGCCTACAATTTTCTGAGTCTTTGACTCATCAGTTGATATGTAGCCTCAGGGACATGTCCATTGGCTTCAGTGGAACCAGCTGGCACCAGCTCAGCACAAGGCTGGCGAAGCCCCTAAGCCCATGGGAGCTGGTTACCCTTCATGCTCCCAAACAAATCCCTGCCCAGCCAAACGGCACTGCCACGGAGACGCTACCATTTCCAGGGGAAAGGAAAAGACTTTGTGCTATGGCAAACTCCCCTAGCAGGCATTGAAAGCAATCTCTCACTACCGAACACATGAGCATTGTGAGGACTGAACGCCGAGCTCCCCAAGCCCCCTGTCCGCCTTGGCTGCCGTGCTGCTCCGGCCGGCAGCGCTGGGGAGGGAACGTTGTGTTGCCTCTGCAAAACCCGTCTGCCAGCAGCTGGAGCTGGGGTTGCTCACACCCAGTTGTTGCAGACAGCGAGGAAACCATCCAGTGTCCCAAATAAATTAATGAATTATCCTCCTCCTCCCAACAGACTCAACGTTAGAGCCAGGAGCCGTAATCGCTCTCTTGCTGCCTCTGAGTCACTGTCAGATGGAGCCCAGCGCAGAGAAGCCTGCAGAGTCAGCAGAGGCGGTGCGCAGCGCTGTCTGGAACTCAGTAAAACCAGTTTAAAAATAAACTCCTCTTCCCTTGGCCCCTCCATAGGCCCCTCTCCACGCACACGAAGGGTGCAGATTCCCTGCATACACACAGCTTTTTGGAAGAGAGCGCCTGACTTGCATGAAAGAGGTTTTGCCCCTTGGGTTAAAACCTTATTAGTCAAGCCCCTAAGCAGGCAGATGAACCAAAGCTGAGGTTTGCAGAGAAGCCTGAAGGAGTCAAGCATTCAAAACCTATTAAAATTCAATGGGAGCGGAGCACTCACACTCTCAGGTGCCTTTGAAAATCCCAGCTTCTGTCTTGGGGTTAAATCGAGGAGATGAGGACAGGAGCTTTCACTTCGTCACTGTGTTTTCTAAGGACAAAGGAGACCCCATAATTGCAAAGACGCCTACCCAAGACCCTTCTGCTCATTACCACAACTACAGAAAACCTTCTCACTCTCCCCAGGCTCCTTCTGTGATTTTCCCCTGTATGCCAGAATCATTGTACAGCTGGAGCAGGTAAATGGTCACTGTCACAAAGCAGTGACCCTCTGGAAAGCAAATGCGCCTTCTGCATTTCTGTGCCAAACTTTCATTTAGGGGCTAGCTGCACCAGAATGGGAATTTTTCATAATGAAACATTGCTTTGACCCATTTTGCATCTCTGTCAAAAAACTACTGGCAAAATATTTTCACAACTCCTTCCCAGTTCCTCCCTGCCCCTTCACCAGGTACGTTATTTGAAAATTAATATCTGGGTAAGTTCTGGGTGGTATTAATGGTCTTTAAGTAAATTTTGAATATATTCATATTTAATATTCAAGGCATATTGATTATACACAACAGGCTGCACAACTTGTTCCTGGTGCCTGGCTGTAGTGAAATACTATTATGGTGAGAATGTTGATGTATTCAGTGTTTTTCACAATATTTACTGATATCTGCTTAATATCAGTATGTTAGGTGAATGTTTCTGCTGCAAAGTTCAGCTGTATGTTTGACCAAAACAGTAAAAACCCAAAACACTCAAGTTATGTCAAAAAATTGCTATTAATCCGTGTATTTCTCTTCACTCATTTCAGTGGAAAGAAAATGGATTCTTTTTTACAAAGAAAAAAAAGGAATTACTCTCATTAAAGCTAGTAAAGCATTTCAGAGCTTGATTTTTATTTATTTATTTATTTTAGTATAATCACATCTGATTTTTCTAACAGAAAGAACTGCATAGCAAAAAATAACTCGCATTTAATCATTTCTACTCTATGGATATTCTCCAAAATAAGTGATATGCCACATGTGTTTAACAAATGAAAAAAAAAAAAAAGAAATATTTCATCAGATCATGCAGGCATGTTCCTATCATGTGCCTTGTTTCACAGTAGCATGAAATAGTGCTGAAGAGACACATTGGCACTTACACATGGGTTGTATATCCCAATAATCACCAAATATAAAATACCAAGACATCCTGTGACCAGCTAAAACCAAATCAGGCTCTACATCTAATTCCCAATTTCTAAGTTGTAAACAGCAATAACCTGAAAGGTTTTAGAAGAGATCATCCCGGAACTAGTGAGGACAAACGGACATTGTTTCCCTTTGTGGGGTAATAGGAACATTCCTAGAATCCATTATTCTTCAATTCATTATTGGTACCCTAGGATAACACAACAGCCCTGTGAACTGATAGTCCTCAAAGCTCTTGTTCCCACTGTCAATGCCAAATAAAAATTTCAGACATTTTCTCTGGAAGTAATTCATAGCCACTGAGCAGAAACTGCAGATGCTCAGCGCTTGGTCATGGTTTTGTGCCTACTGCAGTTAAAGAGTAGGACGGGGAAGAGAGGTTCTAATTTCCGGAAACCCAGACCTATTAGCCCCTTATTCACATTCAAATTACTGGAAGTTATATGCTGAAATATCACTGCTGATCTGACCCCAAGGCAATTGTTTTTCCATCTGATCCCAGGGCAAAGCTATTGCAGCCACTCAAGTAGCATCTATAAATTTTCAGTGCGTGCCACTTTCCAGTAAATCTTTCCCTGCTGTGCAATGAACACCAGCACTGCAATGTTGATGTTTACAAATGCAGATTCGAGTTGGGTCATGCTGCAATAGACCCACGAGATGATGCTTTAGGGGATGAAGGAAGCAAAGGGACCAGAAGGTCTCCCTGAGACTCTCCTTGCTGGAATTAGAGGTAGCCTTATCGGGAGCCCTGCAGGAAACACTCCTCCATAACCCACAGAGCACAAGACATCAAAGACAAGACAGACAGGCCAGTATTAGGATGGCAAGCGAGAACCCAGCTTCAGGAACGCTACAGGATATGAGATAGCGCCATGGCCAACCGCCATAACTTGGCCCACCAGAATCGATAGGACTGGGGTTGTTGAGGATCTAAGCCACAGGACATGCCTGCACTGCACACCTCAAATTAATAACGAGATAGCTAAGAGCTACCTTAGGTATCAAAAGCAACCTTGCTGCACTAGCACAGGGTCTGGAACTACTTTTCCAGTTGCAAATCCCAGCATTTAGTGCTAATGTAGGCCTCTGTGCTGCACACTACAGCCATCTCCAGTCCTTCTCTGCATAACTTCCACTGGTACAAACGGAGAAACGTGAGAATTCCTGTTGGGTACGGTGGCGGTGAGAAAGGAAATCATTAGACACGGGGACCACCTGCATACCTACACCAAGGCAAAAGCCAGGAGAGCGAAGGAGTGGGACCCCAGCCCCAGCACTGCACCAGGCTGCTGAGAGGGAACCTGCACACCCCGTGAGCATTGCAGTGAGATCCAGGAGGGACTGTGCCTACTTGCACAGGGAATTCAAACGGCTTATTACCAAAGCCATTTTCTTTTTTTATTATTACTTTCTTCAAACAAAGCTAATAAATCAAATCACCCAAGATGCACATTATGCAAAGCTTAATTAGATTTGGCACACATCTCGCTAGGAGTAGCACCCATCTGACTTTAGATCAGAGAACTCAGGTTTGATGGGTGGAACCAAATCGCCCACTTTGGAGTTGCTAAATCTACTTTTAAATGCAGTGTGTTTGCATTTTTTCACTCTGGGACCTGGAGGAGGTTAGCTTTGTTTGGCTTTTGGGCAATGGGAGCAGTAGAAGAGGATTCAGAAATAGGATACACGTTTATGAAGAACATAAATCTCTTATTCTGCAGGCATGGAAGAATCACGCAGAGTTGGCAGCAGCCGTTTAATGGGGCTACATTTCACAGAGCTACTGTAAGCTCGTGGAGCTCCCTCTTTGATCACCAACTCATTTCTAAGACCTCCTGGGGTATTTCTAATACACCAGGAATAGTACATAAAACTCATTCAAAAATAGTATTTTAATAGCATATTATTTGGCAGAGCAACCTTCATTGCTGATACTTCTCTTGATTTTATTGTCAATCTCTTGTTTTGCTTAAGCCCACAGGTCTTCAAGAAACTATATTTAGTGAAAAAAATCAGCTGTATTTAAAAAAAAAAAAACATTTATAACCCTTACAGGGAAGAAAACATTAAAACAAAACAAAAAGCAAACCCACCCATACTCCATTCAAGAGAAGGAGAATGAAAAGATTTGAAACAAACAAAAAAATGTCCCTGCCCCACACCACCTTTAATCCTTTCTCTGCTGAGAGGGAACAGGAAAATTTGCACAAAGAGTCCAAGCCCTGCAGCCTGCTCCTGAACCTCCAGCAGCCCCCCGGTCCCCAGATCCCACTTGCAGGGGCTGGCATGTGCTGGGGGCAGAGGGGCTGGCCACCCGCTGTAGCTTTAGACACTTGTACGTGAGCACAGCACTAGAGCACCATTGGGAGTCCCGGGCTCCATAAAATGCATCAAATCACGGCCTGAGTGAAAGCTCAGAGAGCATGGCGGACAGCTCGTGGCCAGGCTGTACCTCGACAGCCCGTGGTCTATGTGCAAGGGGGGAAGGTGGAGACAGCCCAGCACCATCCAAGTGTGGTTGGATCAGAGAGATCCCTGGTGGCTGCCCGTGCTGGTTGAGACGAGCACATCCCAAAGCCTACCGAGGCACCTCGCAGCCTGCATCGTCCCCTCAGCACCACCACATCTGGATCCGCACCGTGTGCCGGCACAGATATTCCCTGGGCTTTGTGCTCATCCAGACTCGGGAATGAACGGACCACAAGGCTGGCATGCCCAAACACCACCCACCAAAGCCAGGGAAATTTTATACAGCAAGTGCCTGCAGTGGGCAGCTTGCATCCAGTGTTCCAGTTACATCTCATTTACCAAATAAATATAGTCGTTCAGCAAATAATTTAATGCGATAAACAGGAACCGACAAAACAAAAGTTTCAAGCTCATTCTCGGGTGACACACCCGTTCGGGACCTGCCTTTAAAAGGGAGGCCAGGTGCCACTGCTGAAGTTTTGTAATCCAAACACCTGACGCTTTCTGATATGCTGGATGGCAGTCTCACATTTGCCTTCTTCACAAATACAGAAATAGGCAGAAATAATTAAATAAAGGGAGCCCCGTTCATGCTCCAGTGCCCCGTGTATGAGAAGTTGCGGCTGACAGTGACATTGAAAACCAGTTGTCAGTCTAATGTAATCAAAGAGACAATTGGCTCTGCTGGCAAGAACTGAATTAGTGTTTTCTGTCTGAATCAGTGTCATCTTCCAGGGAGCAGTGAAGCTTATGCAATGATAACAAAACTCCCCAGAAGCTGCATTTGTTACTGAAATATGGTGGTGCTTTGGTGCTATGTAACCTCATTCTGTAACACAATATACCTCATGGTCATGCTGCTGTTCTCCTGTTTCTTGCAATGATACAATTCAATGACCAGATGCTAGATCAAACTAGACAACCATAATATTAAAACTTTACAATCTCTCCTCCAGAGCTAATGTGGTTTATTCTCAAATGTTCTCTGCTCTCTCACACACTGTACGCACATGCAGAGCATGAAATCAGGGCAGAAAGTCCAGGCCTTGATGGAGATTCAAAATGCTTATGCTCTGGGGATGATAGAAGGGTGCAAGGTGCTAGACTTCATTTTCCTAATGAGGACAGTGGGTAAAACTCAAACCAAGGTCAGATATGAATGAATCTCACTTTCCAAGTAGGATTCAGTGCTGATGCACACAGTTATTGCTACAAGAAAAATAAAAGTCAGTCTTCAGCACATGCATTGCTGGTATTGTGACAGCACCTGGTAGCTTCACCCTTATTTCTGTTTCAGTTCATAGAATGAGCTGCTGTTGAGGGCTGGAACATGCTGCATTATTTTTCCCCCATTGTCACTGTGGTAGAAGCTTGCACTGTGTGTGCTGCCTCTTTGCTGCAGAGCTGCCCTGTTGGCCCCTCATGGGAGACACGAACAGTTTGCAGGGGGCCCCTTTCACCTGGTCCAAGAGGGTGGATGAACTTACAACAGCAAGTACAGAGCAGAAAGGCTACCTCAGGAAAGCCACTTACCCTCAAAGAAATGTCACTTCAGTGCAAGAAAACTCAAAGATTATTGCATTTACCTATAGTAATATTATTTTAATACTTGTGCTTATGTAACAAACATCCGGCACTTGGAAATCTCTGCGTATGTTCAGCAATGTCAATCGATAGAAAATTCAAGTATTAACCAAAGCAATAAAGGCAGATAATTCTTATATAATTTCAGTTTTCAACATATCTTCCCTTTTTCATCTATACCTGTTCCTTTAAAGAGCTACTGGTATAACAGGACACTGTCACTGGATTGATATACATGAGTAATTAGTAAGCTGGTGGTCTTCCTCAGGCCAAGAAGACACTAAGTGATCTGTCACTCAGAGGCAGGACATCAAAATATATACTCCTCTTTTTATAATTAATGCTCCATATTAAATATTCGTTAAGACTTATATAAATTATTTCCTTGTTCAGAGCCCAACTTTTCTGTCCTTGTTCAGACAAAGCTCTCATTGAATCAGAATGTGTTTACCCAACTAAGACAGGATATGACTATGCTTTAAATCTGTTGTACTATCCTTAGTCTTTGTAAGCCTCTGGTCTTGCTCAGAGAGAACAAGGGACAAGTCAAATCCTGAAGCCCTTCATCTGCAACTCCCTCTTCATTTCTCCCAAAGCCACCTCAAAAAGAAAAAAAAATCCTCTGCCAAAACAAAACCATACAAGCACAGGAATTTTGCAAAAACAACAGAAGGAGACTCACAGGAGCAGGAAGCGTTGGTACCTCGTGTCTACCAGACCGGTGCTTCGGACCGGGCCTCAGAGGAGCTCCCCACTGCAAGAGAGAACAAACTAGATGAGAGAAGAGGAATGGTTTATGCCTTACATCCACTGTTTGTCAGGCCAAAGCCCCAAACAGGAAATGTTTCACTAAAAAAGTTCTGTAACAATGTGTGTTTTTCACATGTACGGGGTGAATTTTGTAGGTCACTTCAATAAATGCTTTGATTTACTGAGACAAGGCAAAGAAAAAGGCCCAGTAAGGACATTGCAGATGATGGCCACATCCCTTCAGCACACACCTTCCAGTCCAGCTCTGCCCTCTGAAGGCATGTACGCTCTCCAGTAGTGCTTATTTATATGTCACATTGCAGTGATGAATGTTACTGTTGCTCTCAAAAACATATGCTCAGAAGTTTATTATGGCACTAAATATGGGCTGGGTAAGAATCTGGATTGTTTAAGTGTCAAACAGTGACAACATGTGTACAATACAACACAGACATCAAGGGAGAACCAGCTCAGCTAATATGTGGTATTCATATAAGCCTTTAAGAACAAAGACCACCCATAAAGCAAAACCAAAGCTGCCACAAGAATAGGTGGTACTGCTTCCGTCATTGCATACTGTGTGCCAATTGGTTTCCTAATTAGATTTGCAAGCTAATAAAAGGCATAAAACACAATAAAAGAACAATATGTTACAATTTTTCCTATGACAGACGTTGCGGTAAATTCAGCAGATTTTTGATCATGGTAGGTACCCAGTACATTTGTTTTTCTTATAGCTGAGTTTGTTTTCTTTATATTTTGCATGGTTTGTACCTTTTTTTTTCTTGAGAATGAATACTTTCTTAATAAGAATAGTCCCAAACGTGACAGTTTTCAAGTATTCACTAAATAACAATCAGCATAAATAACTCCCATACTTCTCAGCATCTTCTTTCAAATAATGTTTTTTGTTCTATTTCATATTGCATTTTGTTAAAACACATGGTAACTTGGCTAGTACAAAAAAGATTCGTTAAGAAATTTAATTAAATCCCAAAGAAACCAATATAAAATACATCTTCTTAAACACTTGTGTTACAAGTTAAGCATCTTGGATACAGCAGTACATGGGAACTGATGGAGCTGTAGTCTCATAGTACATGGCTGGAGAGTTTGACCAGAACCAGAACATTGCATAACAACACTTCAGAAACATTGACCAGAAAAGGAGTAATAGAAAAGGGTGATAGAAAAAAAATCAGAAGTTAAAAATAGATTGAATAGATTGAAGAGAGGACAAAAAAATAACTAAAAAAAGGTTGATGGGAAAATTAGACTGAAGTTTAACGCCTCTTCATCACGCACCCACACCAGTGAGTTGTATAGGTATCTCTTCCCTTTACGTACTGAACCTTTAATATACAATTTTCCTGTCTCAGTGACAGTTACTAACAATGACCAAAGATAAAATGAGCCTAATAAGAGAAAACTGCAGTGCCACACTAGCAGCTATTGCTCATGTGGATTAGTACTTCAACATGAAAAAAACCCTTTGTCCGGCCTCCATGATCTGCCATGCAGGGGTCTCAACACAGCCCCATGTTTGCCAAGGTAAGAACGAGCCTCCAAGTCCTTAGACTCTCAAACTGTGATTGAAAGTCCCAAAGATGCCACCGCAGTTTAATACGCACTGGGGAAAGCTTTTCTAAGAATGTGAGCGATCCCACCTACACCACAAACTCAACAGCAGTGGTCCCAGTCCCCACATGCCTGCACCAACTCCAAGCTTCATGACAGGCAGGACCCTCCTAACAAGCCAACAGGCCAGAACCTCCACTTTGGTTATAACTGCAAGGGATTTCATTGCAGGGACCAATTCATATTCAGATGGTCCCTTTGTCCAACACAGCCATACTCCCCAGCCCTTTGGAGCATGGTATAAAGTCTTTTCCCCAGGCTTTCTCAGAGGAGGTGGGTTGAGTGAGGTGTGGGTGCTGGAAAGAAAGATATATTGGCTCAAAGTTAAACAGCTTTTTGTATGCACAACCCGAGGCATAAACAAGTCAGGATTTGCATACTGGACCTTTGCATATACAATCTGTGTTCTTTGGAAAATTGTTCATTAGTCCTTCTGTTTCATGGGTGTGAAAACACTAGGTCAGCTTCTTTATATTTTAAACAGCACAGAAATGAGTGTGAAATAAGGAAATCCAGACATCTTTCTACAGCACATGGACCATCTGAACAGGCAGTTCCAGCCCAGTCCCGCACTGTGGAACAGGGAGATGAAATTGTACAGCCCATGTCGTGGACAAAGCCAGGCTGGATGATCAAAATGCTCCGTGCAACCCTCGGACATCTGGGGTAGACCCCAAGCAGAAAATAGCTCCTATCTGCAGACAGCAGTGAAAGTGAAGCTGGAGCAAAGATTTAAGCAAAGAGCAGTGATGGTACAGGGACTTGTCACATGCGGCGCCTTGACGTGCTGTTTACATTTTTGTTTGTTTTCATTGTTTGGAAAGACTTCTTACAAGGGGAGGACCCCAGCTAGCAGGCCTCTTGGAAGAAAAGCATTTTCAGAAGTGACTTGAAAGAAGAGAGGGTGGGGGAATCTGATTTAATAAATGATATATAGGAGTATAATTATATGGTTTTAAACACAGTTCCAGTTCACTTGTCTCAGCAAGAAATGCTGGTGTGTGAGAGAAATCATTTATATTGCTTACTACGGTTTTTCAATCTTGGCAAGCACTTTTTCCATTCTAAGATGTGGGAACACCCACATCAGTAATTATATACATTAGCAAAAATACAAGATAACTCGCATTCAGGATGGGGGGTGGGTTTCCCTCATTTCTCAGTGAACGATTAGAGAAGAGAAAGATTGCTCTTCTGCAAACTCAATACATGCAAAAAAAGTATTACTGGAAATCCAGGGTTGTCTCCACGTATTGAAACGTAGATCTGCAGATAAATGGTTTAGAGGTTTTAGATAAAACCTCTATCACAAATTAGCTCTGCGACAAAACTAACGATTTAGTATTTTCATTTCTGGATACCTTACTCAGTGGGAAGAGGACTAACAGTCCACATAGTCCGGTGGAAATCAAGAGCACTGGTGGTGAGATTTCACGTTTGTAAGTGCACGTCAATCGGCAAGGCACATTCATATATGCATACCAGTAAAACCTAGTGTTAGAATATGAAAGCTGGTATTTTTGAGCCTGAACCACTTGCTGAGATTTTCATGGGGCAGAAGTTAACGGTGGAGAGGCAGAAGGAGATGGAGCTGCAGACTCCCACTGGTGCCTGTGGGATGAGGCTGCTCACGTGCTCCAGCCGCAGCCCAAACCGCTTGTGAACTGCATGAACTCGTGAACCACGGCTTGGCTATCCCCAAAATACGTCATTAAGAAATAAGCTAGGAAAAGCTCATCCAGTCAGAGTCAGGTCACGTCCACTTTGTGTTTAATGCCCTGAAAAAGTACCAGGTTAACCAAACATAATTTAGCTCCTTTCTTTTCTCATTCCTAACGTGGCTGAAAGAGACTTGGAACATTCAGGCTTTAATTTTGCAGGTGCGTATGTCTAAACTACGTGGCAGAGAAATCTTATTGTATGTAAGGGAGCTATTCACTTCTGTAATCCTACCCACCTGTTAATATTTGCAGGACAGGCCTTTGGGATAGTTTTGTTGGTTTTTTTTAATGGTCTCATACTTAACTGACCATACGTTTTTCTTTCTGCATGCAAATTTATCCTGAATATGCTTCTAGATACAAAGATATGATCACTCTTGTTTTTGTTTTTTTAATTCTTTTGTGGTTGCACAGTTCTCAAATCTCAATGAAGATTTAATTACATAATGCATTAAAAAAAAATTGAGTTAGCTTTCTAACAGTTTCTTAAATATTCTTTTTATTAAAGCAGATGCAGATCATCAAGATGAACAATGATAAATAATGGTCCACAGGTGAAATTATTACAGAAGTCAACAGAAAATCTGCTTCTGCACCCTCTCATCTTTTGTACATTTTGGCCTTAAAAAGCCACTAGACCTGGGGACATCACACTAATTGTGCAGTACAAGAATGAGAAAATCACGTTTTTCTGATCCTCTAAATCCCCAACATGCTACTTAGCATTAAATGTCCAATCCTAACTTGCATTCTATTTTTAAATTATATATAATATGTATTTAGATATAAATAAAGTAATATTTCTCTGGGGCTCATTTTACATCAGTGCAAGCAGATGTGTGTTGGGATTCACCTTTTGACATTCCAGCTTTCCAGCACACTTCAGTCCTATAGGAAAGGTTCCCACCAGAGGCTGGGAGCACTGGGCTGCATGAGAGCTAACACGAGCTAAAGCTGACAGGAAAAGACTCTGCCCAAACTGAGTGACGCATAAGAAGGATTGAAGTTAAGAAAAAGATCTATAGGCCTAGACAAACACTAAAATGACGAACACCTGAGTTTCCGTGTTTTATATTTAAGTTGTGAGCATTTAAAAACTCCAAAAATCAAGCCATGTAAATCCTCCAATTTTACCATTTTCATTCTAAGATGAAATAAGAATTACTTTGAGTATTCCTTTAATTTTAAAATATTCATTCTCTCGCTCCCAATCCACATCATCCATACCTATCACTGGGTTAAGGCATCTTGCAAGCTCTCTTGAAGTCATCACCTTTAACTGGAGCTAAATTATTATGTCAGATGGTGGAGAGCATTGCATGCTTCACAATGGTCTTGCATTTGTTTAAATGGCATTGGGCACAACAAGCACAAAACAAATGTCTTTCTGGTTTGCACGCTATTTTTTTTAGTACCTTCAACTACAGAGCTAGGTAGAAAATTTAAAAATTGGATTATTATTATGCAACATTCCTAAGTAGCCCATATCAAAAAGAAAGGGAAACAAGAAGCACTTCCCCCTTGCTTCCCCCCCAAGAAAACCCAGATGCACACAGAAAAAGCTGTCAAACCCAGTCTTGTCCAAAGCAGATCTGCCAATGTTCTGACAATGTTTGCACTTGCTTGTCAAAATGGTCACTTCAGCTGAGCATCATTTACACTGTGTCTTACAAATTAGTTATGCAAATTATCTGTAAATTTAACATTAAAAAAAAACCTACTGCCTTTAAAGTTATCCATATAAATATACACATTTTCTCTCTTTATTGTCATGGGATGAAGATGTCCTGGCTGAAGCAAAATGCTGCAGAGGGACCGTAGAGCTCACGGCTCATGGCCGCCCCCGGGGTTGCAGCCCCTGCTCTGCCACCAGCCCACCACCAGCCCCACCTCCGGCCACCTCTTTTGTGCCTCGCTTTCTGCTCCCGCAGAGCGGACAGGCCTGCCTGAATTCGTCCCTGCAATTCGTCTAACAATTGGTGAGATTTTCTTCTCTTTGAAAGCCATTTCTCAAGCGTTTTTTTTTTTTTTTTTTTTTTTTTTAACAGTCTGCTCTCCAAAATTGCTCAGAAAGCCCTTTCCAGCAAGAAGTGGTTATCTGTAGGGTTTTTACCTACAGACCAATTGATCCACACGGCCCATTTTGGGAGCAGCGGTGATTACGTAATGTGCCGCACGCTGCTGATGTTTGGGGCTGGAGGAATGCCTTTGCTGTTTCTGTGAATGTCTTTAATTGTTCAGCAGATTTTAAAGATAGCTAACCATGCTGTTATTAAAAAGAGTGCTGAGAGCTTTGTCATGGATTTCTTTCCTTTGTTTACAGAAAAAGTTGAGCTGAACATGTAAGCAAACGCAAATAGGATCAGTCACGATTCAGACAGGAGAGATCCTGTACCTGGGATGACTCTGAGACTGAGCCATGGATCCCAACACAAGGAGCTTGTGCAGGAGGGAATCTTAAAGCTTCCTGAGCTCTCATGGGGCATCTGTATATGTAATAAACTCCAGTTATATGTGTTGTAGTGGAGCCTTACTGTTAGGGTGTTGCAAGGACAGCGTTACTGGAGACTGACTGCAGTCTAATAACATCCTGGGTCCTTCAGAAACTACCACTGAGCAGGCAAGTCTGAAAGCTGGGGTAAATACCGATACTCTCCACTCGGCATGCGAGCCCCCTGCTAGCGGCTGCGTTCTCCCAACCTCTTCCTTTCCTCGCCAGCATCTTGGATACAAAGATGAAAATAGCAATGACTGTTCTAACTTGTCAAGGAAACACCCTCTTGAACATTTATTCTAAATTACTTTTTTAACTTATTCCTTTTTATCCGCTAATGATTTTTCTAATCAAAACTTGCTTAATATTAGTTAATAAAAGTTTTAACTGTTAATGCAAATGGTCAGTGGCTAACCCCTCACAAAACAGATGCACAACAGCTCTGCTATATTTAGCCATCACTATAGCTGGGCAGAGAGTTAATACCTACCTCACAGGACATGCTGACTTTCCACTAATTACTAATAGGTTATGAGATCCCAGAATTAATGTGAATGTAAAGCCCAGAGCATTAATACGGTACTTCAGAGCATCACCAACTATGATAATCCTCAGAGCCTCAACCTATTCCTCTCTGGTTAAGAATTTCCTTAAGTATGATGACCCTGAAGGGACAGTGAGACTCAGGACGCATGAACTTGCTTCCCAAGTCAAACGGACACTTCCTACCTGGAGTCAGGAACACTCCAAGGAGCTGCTGCTACAGCTTTTTGTCCTTTCAGTGAAGGCTTTGTAGAAATCCTTCTGGGGCAATTAAACAAAATGCAAAGGAAAAGACTCTATTATAGCAGCAGGTACTATTGTTTTTGTCTCCAAATATCAAAACTCTCAATCCATTTCAATTGCCCGTTACATATACACAGCAGAAAAAGTATTAACGGCTTTTTAATTGTATTGAGAGTTCATTGTATTTCTGTTCCCACCCAGGAATCACAAAGAGCTATACTTAGGTTTATTTATCCTACTTCACAAAACACCACTTACATATTATTGTTAACCCACAAACGAACAAATGAAAGACCAGGAGAATACAATGATTTACCCAGAAGTGTTTCAAATGGTGAGACTTTGTTCTACAGACATCAATGCATGCACAGAGTAGCCGATCAGCTCAAGAGGACAAGAACTGGGAAAGTTAAATTGAGCCATGGCTCAGGATGCTGATGTAAAAAAAGAAAAATCAACTGTCATTTCACATTCATATGATATATCCTATGCCCTAAAAATCTTACCTGTGCATAAATCTACACAGTAAACAGAACAAAAAACTCAGCCAAAGTGAATATCCTCGAAACACCTAGCATGTTGTTAGCCCACATAACTGTGCTGCTTGGAGGAAGGCAGAATTCCAGAGGGTCAGATAACTGGTGCGTGGGTTGCAGATAGTCTCCTGAGTCACAACTTAATTACATGGTACGAGATCAACACTGTACATGTGCAAGGTGAACTTAGCCTGATAGTGTCCTGTTTTCCAATACACGCCCCTACCAAAAAAGAAATCAATCCCTGAAGAATTTGCAGAGCTGAAAACAGAGTGAAGCAGCTCAAATGATCCACACTTACACTTATTATTAGAACTGAGAGAAAGCTGTAAATAAGTCTGTGAATATTCTGTTTCACTGTGTTCTTTTCCAACCTGATTCTTCAAGTGAGTTCCTACACATCAATCTCCGCAAATACCAGAGCAAAAACCTGTGTGTCATGTAAGACTTTGGTATGTTGCTTGATCAGGACGTGGGAAGGGCACGGGTTTTGAGTGAGTTGCATGAAGGCGCATTTTGCCTAGAAAGGATGCATTTTAAAACAGTGTTTCAAAGCGTTAAGAGAAAAAAAAAAAAAGAAAAAGGAAAAAGATTTTTAAATTCAGGCGCATAATTAGTATTTGCAACAGCCCTTCCCCCCACCCATTTTTCCAATCAGGAAAAAGAAGGACATCGTAAGACTCAGATATCTATTACAAAGAGGTTAAATTTTAAACATTGGAAAACCCACAACGAACTGCTGGCAACCCATCTACTGACAAAGAATGAATCAGGAAATCAGTTCAAATAACGAATACATTGAGAACATCATAATAAAGTCAATTATGATTCATACACAGAAAACAGACACCATTCATTCAGTATCATCCGGTGAATAAATCATTGAATTCCTCCTTATCTGAATATGTTTCTCTAACAAAGCTGGATCTTGTAAGAGCTTTCTAATTTAGCAGCTTCTGACAGTAGGGAAGAAGGAAAACCTACGTGAAGCATGCAAAGAGTCAGTCTGTCTAAGGCCCAGGTTTAGCAATGCCTCTTGGCCACCCTACTGCTGGAAACCGACCCAGACCATAATCTAGGTTAGGGCTGCATCCCACCAAGCAGCCCAGCAAACTATGTGGGACACCCCTACAACCAAGAGAGGAGTCAGACCTTTGTCAGATACGTATTTTCACCTGAGGTGAAATTCTGGCCACAGTGAGAGAAGTTTTGCATTTGGCTTCAGCAGCCCCAGACTTCTGGTTTGTCTTGTTGGCAGCCATGGGACAGGAGGCAAAAGCACATTTTCCCTGTAGGTGCTCCTTTGTATTCTCCAACCACTTTCATCCACTGCCGTGTGCTTCAAAATCTTTAGCCAGACAGCTAGTTTGCATATGTTTTTGAGACAGTATTTAAACACGTACAAACAAAGAAAAACCTTGAAGCAAAAGAGAAAACACAAAGAAATTAAGGAAAAAGTCTTCAGAAGTCTCATGTAAGCCAGTCAATTGGGTTTTCCCCACAGATTCCCCTACTGCCTTGACTTCCCCAATCCACACACTCCACTAATTCCAACAGTGAATCTATACATTCACAATCAAGTGAAATAACTTATAGACATTAACCGCAAAGCTACATGAGCATAACTGCACACAAGCATATGCTTGTTTTAAAGAGGGAATCTGATCCACCTTGAGAAATGCACACACCACACTCCGTTAAGATGCTGGTTGCTTGAATTACTCTGTCCACAACAATGCAGCAATTACCAAAAAAAAAAAAAAGGCAGGAAAAGCAAAACAAAACAAACAAACAAAAATCAACATTTAAAGTATTGCAACAGTAAAATAAATCTGGAAATTCTATATGACTTATAGCGCAGAGATTATGGAGACGGAAAGGGGAAGGACTGGAAAACTGAGATGCTTTCAGTCAGAATTTGAAAGTACAACAGCGAAGCTGTGAAGCGCGATAAATGTGCCGTGATTGCTTAAATATCATCTTTCTTTGCCAAGGATACTGCCCAGCTAAAAAAAATCTCAAACTTCACCCTCCAACAAATAACAACGCTAAGGAAATTTTTATAGACTTCTCCACAAAAGTGCAAGGTTTCCTCAGGTCTATCCAGGTAACAGTTTATTTGGGGTTCAAATAATACCTGGCAAGTAATAATGGCTTATCTTGTTAATTTTGCTCTTGGGAAAACGGCAAGAGGTGATCAACTTCTGCTCCTGTTTTGTGTGTTTGTTTCTTTCCTATAAAAGATTTTTTTTCCTTCACAATGAAATGCAGATAAGAAGTTCACCTCAACAAGATAAAGAGTGAGATGGGTGCAATTAACTCTATGGGGTAATTTGTTTTGTACAAGACCCATGACTTCAATAACATAACATCTAAAATGCTTGAGGTATCAAAAAACTGGAAGCAAAACCAATAAGAGTAAGATGAAATGTCAGCAGATGGATTAACATCATCGAGAATGTGCCAGATTCTTAAGGCTATATTAAGCAACATTTTTTTTTCCAAAGCAAATTCTATGATAATTTTAATAACTTTACTGTGGATCTTCATTTCCTTTTTAAAGCTAATTTCCTATTTTCCTGCTGTTCCTCATTACTCCTCCTGCAGGGAGGGGGGCTGTTCCCAAACTAGTGTCAGTTTTCCAGTGCCTCAGCTGGGATATGGACTCCTCACCTCTACAGCTTTGGTCAAGGTTCTCTGCTGTTACAAATGCTCGTAACCATAATGCCGATGCTCATCCAGTGCTCTTCTAGATGCTGTCCAATTGCTTTATTTCTCCCAATCTAATCAGTCATGGGTTTGGACTTCCTTGGTGCTGTCTTCTTTACCCACCTCGATGCTTTATCAGGGGAGAAACTTTTCCTGGGATTTTTGGGTGTCAATCTCAGCCCTTTCTGAGCAGCAGCTCAAGAGCAGGCGGTATAAAACATACCCTGAGTGTGCAGTAGATCTGACATCTTAAGGATACGTATGGTCCATTGCACTTGTGTTGTGTGTTCATTAAGTGCAGTGCAGCTGGGATGTCTCCAACACTGGAGTTGTGCAAGATGACGATGCAGCACATGCGCTGCAGTGCAGACATCCCTCATACTTACTTTGTGTCCTCTGTCTCCAAAGCCCATGACCATATGAGTAATAAACTCCATGTGCTAGACCGGCCATCGTTTGAGCAAAACTCCTGGATGAGTTTTAAAAATAACGCTTTTAAGATTCATAGACCGAGATTCTCAAATGTGCTCTGACACTAGTTAAAACAGAACGTTAACTCACACTGTTGATAAAATATTAAAAGCTAATCTTAGCATAAAAAATAAGTGCAGTAGTTAAAAGATCCTTCAAAGTTGACCTCCTGCATTTTTTTTCAAAATTTGCATTTTTTTTTAATAAAAAAGTGCAGTTCCCTTCTAGCTGATTTGCTCTGCTTGTCAGCCATCACCTATGCGCTATTAGCTGTCCAAGGGTCTGAACACATCCACACCCCCTCAGGGGATGGCTATATATAAAATATGTGAGACTCAATAGACAGCTGATTTAATATGACCTTATCAGCTCATGGCGCAGTGTCTCCTACCATTTTTCTCTGACAAAATTGAGGTGCTTTTGGCAGAAGGCAATAGATACACACCATATCATATTTAGCTCCATTCCTAGAAATTTGACAAGACTGATGCAGCCTTTCCTGTCATTTTTCCTCTTAAAACAGGAATTTCAAGAACATTGGAAAAAGTGGCACATCACTGCCTAAATGCCTAGCTTTACTGTCAAGAAAAGTCAAAAATGCCCAGCTTTACGTTCAAGTAGAGGCTCTATGGGGCAATTTGTTTCTTTAAGAACTCCTTAAGAACCTGTTTTTTGAGGGGTGTTATTTTCCAGAGACCCCGATTAGACCAGTGCAAGGCAGCAGAGAGAACAGGAACTCCTGCGCCTGGGAGGACTCAGCCATTGAACTGATGATAGAAGCTGCAGTCATGTATGGTCTAACTGCACATGGGAAACAGCCCGCAAAGAGCATTACATGGGACGTCTGCCCAGCTGGCAGCCAGTGTGCAAACACAATAACCTGTTACCTTTCAGGTCTCTGCTTTCTCTCTTCCAAGAAAAAAAGGAAGGTGGAAGCCAGCCCTGACACAGCTGTGCTGCTTGTTCACCAGCCCAGCCATCGGTGGCCTGCAGTCTTCTCACCCCCGGTGCTTCGTCTGCCCTCGTGGCACACACCGAACAGGCTGGTGAGTGACTCTGAACGTGTGCCACTGCTCCCTGTGGCCTTCCTCACCGCTGTGGTCTGGTTTTTCAATTAATTCCTATTAAAACAATCAGCTCCCTTTAGAAACTACTTTTGATTCTGTGTAAGTTTGTTCTAATTAGCACCGAATAACGGAAGTATAACAGTAGCACCTATTCTACCAACATTTTTAACAAGCTGTCAGAGAAGGAACAGTGTGAATAACAGCTGAGTTTAATATGCTACTTTGTCTTTTTTTTTATTGTTATTTGTGTTGAGTTGCTTTGAATATCTCTGGGTGACCAAACAAACCAATTTTGAGGTCAGCTGAATAGTCACAAAAATTCTCATAGTTCTTTGACACAAAGAGCTCAGTCTCAATAAAAAATAAGCTCATGAAGAAATCTCCTCAAATGACTCAAGGATGTGTCATCTGACACATTTATTGCTCAGGTTCCCTGCCAAAGCACTTCAATATATAGATATCGCAGCTGTGAAACCACCTTTATTTCTACGCATTTCAATTCTTCAGATTTCTCCAGGAGAATTTTAATGGAAATCTTTTCTAACATCAAAATAACGGGCGTTATTGGACATCTGAGGGGTTTTTCCTTTATCAGAGATTTGATCTACAGAAGATAAAAGTGGCATCTTCCTTCCAGCACTGGTGAAAAAGCATCTCAGGTCTGAGAACCTGGGAGTGTGTGGCCTCATCCCACTGAGCTCCTGCAAGCTCCTGTAGACTCCAACAGGAGCCGAGAGCATTCACAAGGGGTGAAAGAAGCATTAGCAGTTAATCTTTCAAGCTATCCATTTAACTTTAAAGAAGCGCTGTACTATGGAGATGGGAGAAAAACTAGATGACTTCTCCCAGCCATAAATGATGTCAGCTCTGCTTCAGGATGTCCCTGATCTTAAATCACCAGAGACTGGGGAAGGATCACTGAGTGCTTGCGCCGTTTCTGTAAACCTTCCTGCACAGCCATGTGTCCATACTGAATGAGAACGACAAGCCATTCTTCAGCTCAAAAGGTGCCTCACGCTACCTGCACACAGCTGTGCTCTCTATCCATGAACAGCGACAGAATGTGTCCAGCCTCGATGGGACACCTTCAGGTGAGCACTCTGCAGATGTCTCCTCAGACTGGGATGAACAACCTTCAGATGTTACAAACAGGGGTAACTCCCTTGAAGTCATAGGAGTTTGTCCAATTTCCGCCACCTGAGAACGCTGCCTGCTGTTCGAGCCCGATTCACCTACCCACCACAAACATTTACATAGAAAACAGGTTTAGGGAAGGAGAGATTGACAACATCGTTCCTGATACTCTATTTGTGGGCTGGACAGCAATTTATCTTGTCTCTGATCAAACCTACCAGCTATGAGCAAAGTTTCACAACTGCAGGAGGCTTTGTGTTGCAACTTCCACAAAAAAAATGTGGCATCGTGCATTATGGCTTAACAGATCTGTATGCATCGAACATTTCTTGTAAGCTAAGAGAACTTTTATTATAGGATTTTTGTTGTTGTTGCTGTTGAATTGAAGAGATGTAGCTCCAGTCTTTGAAGTTTAAGACTAGTTGTAAATTCCTTGAAGTCAGCCCTATTTCCTTTTATATTAGCATGTTAACAAGCTTTGGAAGACTGACAGACCTTACAGGAAGACACAGCTGGGTGCTCCTCTAGTCTGGGCTTAATGAAAACCAGAACATGAAGGCTGAACTCTGTGGCTTGTCTGCTGTTTACAGACTCGGCAGGAAGAATCCACTGCCCCAGTGATGAAGGCATAATGTCCTCATCAAATACTGATACTTTCTGTACTACCAAGGAAAACAGTTGGGATTAATTAAGAAAGGAAATGCCACAATATTTTAAATTACTTCTGTAGTTTAAACCTTTGTACCAGATGAAGTCCAACAATAAAAAAAAAAAAAGAAAAGAAAAAACAAAACAAAAAAGACAAAAAAGCCAACAAGATGAAACAAAAAAAACCCTGTGAAATTATGTGGAAGATGGGATTTTACAAATGGGGACTGATTAAAGGGTGAAGGCCTAACTCTGAATGTGATCCAGATTCAGACAAAGATCACCTTTCAACTCCTCCAGCGTGGAGGAGCCCAAGTTACTGTGGGCTCAGGCAAAAACGTAAAGGATGGGGAAGAACAAGAACACTATGCCCCCAGATTCTAAGTCAGCAACCAAATATAGCAAGTGCAGCCCCAGAAGTACTTTGGAAACCGGTGTTTATCAGGATGACTGGTTTCAGGGGATGCCTATCTCCCACGGACAGTATCCTCGTAGAACATCCCCTGAAGCGAAGATTTCACACCCTACCTCCAGAGAACTGAGCCCGCAGCAAAGCAGGACAGGCAAAGGCTGCTTTGCCCACTGCTTTCATCCTCTGGCCTTGGGCAGCTCAGGCACCAGCGGTGCTTTCACACCTTTTCACTGAGCAAAGCCATCAGCACCAGGCTCAGCAGGGCCACTAGTTGTGCATCACCTCCAGTTAGTCCAGGGCTCTCTCTACCACGCTGGCCTTGTACCTCTGTCCCTATTTAAAGTCCATGGGATTGTAACGCAAGCCTTCTGGAAGCAGCTCTGTGCTCATCTTCTGCAGCACTAGTGCTGCAAGCATCCTCCCCTTACTGGGAGCCCTTTGCGCCGCTCCAGCCCTGTTACGCCACACAAGCAAAGCAGCAGGTTTTCCTCCCATTTCTGCCTGCCTGAGCCCTGACGGTTGGAAAACAAGTTTTAGAGAGCTGAGAGGGAGGAGGTCAAGCCCTGATGCTGCATTCCAGAGCTCTCGTATCTCTGGAGAACATCTAGGAATACTGTCTCAAACCCGAATTTTAATAGCAGATTTTACTATGGCATCTATTTACATACACTTTTTTTTATTAAGTGAAACATATGCTCCAACATACCTGCAGTACGTGCTTAATTTCCACTTGTATAAAAGAAAAATATGCATGTAAGTCAAATAACTGCAGGCACAACTGGCCAATTCTAGTCAATGACATACACAGTTTCTATGACAGATGCATTTTTTCCACCTAGTTTCTTTCTATAATGCTTATGGAAAGCCTATACTGAAGTGCTTGGAAAGAGAACTTTTACAGACTGATTTTTTTTTTTTTAAAAGGCACTTTTGCATTACTATTTTACATTCAATGTGGTTATCAAAATCCAAGACAAGGCTAGTTTATTGGAATACAGATTTTAAGTTAATTAGGTAAAGTTTTGTTTTTCTGTTATTGTGGCAACATCAAAAATCGTAAATATTAACAACGATAACCTATAAATACCATCCAATCACAACAGCCATATGTTGCACTTTCACATGTGCTTAGAGCATTTTGTCGCATGCCAGATTTCCACACGCACCTGGTTATGCAACCAAAATACCCAGCCAGAAACATAAATAATGCCAAGTCTGAGCCTCATTTAACCACATCATTGAACATGAAAAGTGTAAATTACGAATCTGTTTTGATAAACACTTCAATAAATCATTTCTTGCGCAATGAATTCTTGCGACTGCAGCAGAAGGTAAGGGTGCACTTGGGCAGTCCATACAAGAACATATTTTGCAATTTTATGGCTCATGGACAGCAAGGTTGTGCAGGAGCTCGATGGAAACCAGAGTCAGATGTATTGTTCCGTGTTTTCTTAAAGCTTAGTGGTATTGGCATTATGTTTTGTTTTTTATTTTTCTTTCCCTTTTGAAAGCAGTTTAGCTGTAACTTTTCTACAGGTGCTGTTAAGTTCCTGCACAGCCATGCTGAGTTGCTGAGATTTGAGTTGTTTCTCAGCCTTTGTCCAGGAATTGTAACCGTCCTTGCCAGCCTGAGCATACACAGTGGTGACAAAGCCACAGAGACAGCAACAAGCAAGGTATCTTGCTTGCAGATTTCCTCTCTTTTGCTTTTGATTCAGATTCTTTGTTTGTGAAATGAAAATAGCATAAACATGGTGTTACTCCTTAGGAAAGGCACCAAGACCAGTGCTTAGTCCTGCCAGGAGCTGCTGAGGACAAACTGGCAGCTGACTGGTGAGACATTGGGTCTAGCTCTGTTGCATTCAGAAATAGGAAAAAAAAAAAAAAAAAAGCAAATCCAGTGTGGGACAGAGACCGCAAGATACCACAGATCAAAACCATAAGCAATTACTTGATGCAACGAAATCAGAATCCTTTACGAGGTGCATGAAAACTGGTGATTTCAGCAGAAGCAACAACGGTTTCACAGCCAAGGGGATTTAAACTGATGATTTCAAAATGCAGGTGTAAGACATTCAGAAAGTCCATCTCTTATTGCATTATAGACCAGAGAGTCTTTCCATAGCTGAGCTTGCCTCACCTCTGCTGGACTAACTCCGTGTGATTTCTCAATAGATTTTATGGAACAGAACATGTCAGTTTAAAAAACAAAACACAATAATCTAGGATCAGGACAGAAACCAAAACTTTCAGGTTTATAAATGGAAAAAAATAAAATAAAATAAAATAAAACTCTTTATGTGCCTTACAATTTATTCTTATGGGTCGGTTGGTGCTAACAGTGTCCAGATTAAAAACCTTTCTCTGACTTCAGTAATGCGTCCTGCAACCCTCACTTAGCTTGTGTAGCCAGGCTGTAGAAGTTCATAAAATGCTTTTTATTAGTGCTTATTCATTTGGGATAGCAGTGTTCCATCTAACCTGAAATATTACTATGGATCTTTATTTCCTCCACAGCCTTATTTCCCAATCACATTTGGGAGTAATCTTATTAAGAAGAAAAAATATATGTAATTTCATCAATTAGTGGAATTATCTTCCTGCTGCATGAGAATTCATAAAATAGGAACTGGTTTATAAATAATGAAAAGAAAGTTTTGACTAATATAGATTGAATGTGCTTCTCTCACAATCTCCATATAACATCCATAATGTCAAGCCCTTAAGTGATTTTGCTGATTATGAACAGCATCCTGACATGCAAACACACAATTTAGCCTGAAGATATTTGCAATTAATTAATTAATCCTAACAGAAATTATCAAAACTCATTCACTGGGCATTGCACAGCCAGCAGCAAGCAGGAAGAGACTTCTTAAACCATGGCGGAGAAGAATTCTTCAAGCAGAAATAAAAGCCTGATATGGAAAACAAAATGTAAATTTTCGAACAACGAAAGCTTCCTGTTAAAGCATGGATGCACAATGAGTCACCCAAGGGTTGCATGAAGTCCTCCAAGACCTACTTTGATGTCCATCATGCTTCCCTCAAGGCTTTGTCAGATATGTCTGACCTCAGACATGGATAACCGAAATATCTCAATTTAAAACAGTAATATCAACTTGAGAAATAAGCAAAAGATACATCAGAACAGTAGAGGAGGTATCCCAGATGTTTGGCATGTTTTTTCTCTTAAACGGGCAAGAATTATGCGTTCCTCCTACAAGATAAATGAATAGAAATGGTATCGCATTTGAGGGATTATTTGCTGAATAAATCCTTAATTTGGAGGTACCTTAAAAAAAATTATACAAAGCTTTAGGAAATGCGCAGAAGGCGTTTACATTACAAACACTCATCAACCCAGCTATAGTGTAGCTCCAGCCCCTGTGAGACAAGCTGTGGCTGATTACTCAGTGTAGTACGTGTCTGACATTTCTGCTGGACTTCACCTGCTCGAGTAATCCTTTGCTTACGGTACGTTGGCTGGGGGAACAAGATATCAATGAATGGTGAGCTGGGGGAACAAGGAAATCCCGCTGAAAATACAAGCAAAGACAGCTGCTGGCCAACAAGACTGTGCATTAACTTTCAACCCCATGTTGCAGCCCATGCAGAAGGTAAACCCAGCTCTGAGGCAAAGCTCTAGAGCAGCATTAGAGACAGCACCCCGTTGCAGCCCTTAAGACGCCTCTTTGAAAAAAACAGATTAAGTTGATTCCTGTTGTGCCTTCATTTCCTTTGTAGATGGTTGGGAACTGTTATGCCAAGAGTTCTGGGCGACAGTGAAACAGAGTAAATTCAAGAACAACCTTAAAAGCAAATTGCTGGCGTGTAGTGCCTCAACAGTGCTGGACCAACTCAATACACTTTTTGAACAGTTAGTTGAAAATTAACTTTTCATAAGGCAAAACATCTAAGTTAAATTATTACCTATTAAAATTATAACCTAGGATCGGGACAAAAAGCCAAAATATTAACAGCAACAGAACTTGAGAGTGGATATATCTCAGAGCAAAATTTTAATTTAGTCAATCAAAATATTTTGTTTCAATGGAGTCAGAGTCTCTGATTTGTACATTATCTGTTTTACCTTATTTTTAAAATATACATTAGGTTCCTAAGGAAAAATCTGAAATGAAACACATTTACTTTTTTTCTAAATAAAATTTCACCCAAATCCTCACAGTTTTGTAAGAAAAAGTTGTTTGGACCATACCAAAGTTTTGTTAAAATCATGCTTTTTGGCAGAAAAGTCTTTTGACAAAAGTCTTCCTTTGTCCAATTGGTTTTTCTTTGTTGCCTGCCAAATCCACAGTCGGGTATCCGTATTTTCATTTTCTTTCTAATTATTTCTTTTCTCCTTACAGAAGTTCCTATTTTTGCTTGCTGGCAGGAATGGCACCGCAAGCATTTGGGACGGCTCTGAGCCACCCCTTTGAGCATCCCCTTTGCTGGGCCAACCTGTCCTCTCTAGAGCACGCTGCTCTTTCCTCCCTGCAGGTGCTTTACTGGGAATTATACATCTTCCTAGCCCAGTCCAGTTCCCAAACTCCGTTGCTGCCGGAGGGGTATGAACGTGGCAATTATAAATCAGGTCCCTCCAGGCAGATTTCCCATGTGCAAAATTTCTGGATACTTTGCAGCTTCCCTCACCCATGTACGCAAGGTGAGGGGTGGCAGTGCCTGGCCTGAGAGGCAGCAGACTTCTGTGTATTTGCAATACAGCACATGCACACAGAGGAAGGGAACACTAATACTAATAATCTGACCTAATCCAACACATAGCCCTCCTTCCCCCTTGGAACCATTTCCCCGACCAGCTGTTAACCCACTTGTTTTACCACTGAAAGTCTGTCACAGCAATATATGCTCCATCTGAGGCTTTTTACTTAATGACTAGACAACATTAAATCCATCTCTGCAGAGAGATTTCAGTACTTTGTTCTCATCTGTAACAAGTTTTCTTCTGAAATCTTTGCATAGCATTTAGCTCATCATCATAGCAGAGAGAATATTTCATTAATAGCTTGCTCAGTGGGGTACCCATCTCCTTTCAAATGTGCAGGAGCTAACACGAGATGATCAATGTTCAAAACTATTTCTACACAGGCTCTTTGAACAAACCCAATTCCACCACAGATGAAATACTTAGTTCGTTTTATTTTGTCTCCCAATAATTGATTTGAGAAGCTTCCCTTAACCATCTTCTACAGGTCTTGGCCAGTTTATTGAACTGATTAAGAAAAACTAAAATAATAACCTCTTGGTCACGTTACTCGTATGCTATAGAGCTTTACATTTTAAGTTAATTTCTGGTGGTTAAGACTTCCTCTGCATCTCACATGGCACTTTCCCAGTTGCCTAAATTACTTTTCAAACAGAATGTATATAAGAGGGAAGGCTGATTGGACAACTGAGCACAGCAAAAGGAGTAATTTACTGAGTTTTGTTTATTCTGGATGTTGAGAACCCATTGTAAAAATTAAAGGGAGGAGGTTTAACCCCTGAGCCTGCTGGGCATTTGCACATCCACACTTCCTGCTCCGTTTGCTAACCAAACACAAACCAGTTATTCGTTTGCATTTTTATTTCTTCTAAATACGTTTATGTTTAGGACAGAAGAATCTAAATAAGTGTGAGATACAAAATACATGAATGGCATAAATCTGTCCCTAGCGGCTCCTTAGAAATGCACACGGATAACATAATGCTGCCACCTACAAAATCCAGACCTTGGTTTGCAAGCGTCCATCACAAAGAGGCATTAATTAGCATTAAGTAGACTTTCACACTGAGCAGATGAGAAAGACTCTGCAGCTCCCCATGCTTATATGAGGGTGACTTGTATAAGACACCTCCTTTTAAAGGAAAGCCTGAGAGAGTTTTATTCCTCCAGCTTAGTTCTGAAAAGGGGGAGATTTCCCTTTGCTTTTCTTCTTTTAAAAATCAACTTTCATCTTCTCCTTTTTCGGTGGGTACCACAGAGGTATTTGTTGGATGAAAACTCTGCCATGCAGCAGTCCAAAACCGTGACTAGTCAGTGACTTAACCACGTACTAAAACCATGCAACTCAGAGGACAGAAAATGCCCATCATTTCCCAAAGCCCTTTTTCCCCCCCCTCTCATTACCTCTCATATAACTCTCTTACCTCTGCAATATTCCAGATGCTTCAAAACTAAGTGAGATCTGACTGTGTACATCACAAAACAAACAAAACACAGCCAAAAAAAACCTAGCCTAAAAAAAGTCCGGCTGCATACCCCCCAGTCCAGAGCTTCCCTGCCCAGACCCACTGCCCATCTTCACTGCGGCTTTGTTATGACCAGAGAATGTTTCCCTGATACCAATACCCATTATTCCAAAGCAAGTATCAAGGGCCAAATTCTGACTGGACACAGCCCCACATGCGTATCTGTAACTACGTAAACCATAAACGAATGACGACCTTTAAAAACCTGCATATGCACCAAAGAAGCAACACCAAGGCAATGAGCGCACACATTGAAAGCTGAGCGATTTCCTTTTTTGCACTTAGTGTCACAGAGAAAACATCGCTTCTCCTGTAGCCCCAAGAAAGGGGGTACTGAAAGATCATGCTTAAGTATAGCAACAATTTTCATGTAGCAGCTTCTATGAAAAGGGGTTCCGCTCCTTTCCCCATGTGAATGCCAGCCATCCTGCAATGAATCAATTATGTGATTTCCAAAATCAAAACATGAGGCACAATTCAGGACTGAGAAAGGCTGTAATTTACCTTCCCAATTCAGTAGCTAGAGGCTTCAAAGAGAAAGTACAGCTAAGAAGAAAGAAAAACATAGCGGAACAAATTATCTACCTAAATGATGTAAAGGGACTGGAATCTGGCCACAACTGCTAGATTTAGAATCCTTACAGTATACAGGAAAGTGTAAAATCTGGTGTGACATGTTTCATAAACTAAAGGCACAGGACTCCCTTTCCACCCCCAAAATGTAGATGTCTTTACAGAGGATGTATGAGTCAGAGCAGGCAAAGGAAGAGAATCAGAGGTCTGCTATTCCAATTTGGCATGTCTATATAATTTATTTAAGATCATAACCAATTTAGGAGAGCCACAGATAGTTACTCTGGGCCATCAGGCCACCCATTAATTTTAAGATATTCCTCTTATCTGTTGAAATCTGTTTTAAGTCCACTCATTTGTATTTGAATAAAATGCTCCGTTTAGAACGACATTCTCTCGACCAAGATGAAAAGCAATCATTTCACTTAGGTTTTTTTTTTTTTTTTTTCCTTCAAGGCTAAAAGCTCTTTTACTCAATGCTTAACTTCTAGGGTGAACTTGTCTGACTTCACTTCCAGTCGTTGGTTCTTCCTATGTCTTTCTTCACTAGATTAGAAACATGTATTCCATACCTTGCCCTGGGAGGCACACATACGTTGTAACCAGGTCACTTCTCTTTTTGAGAATTTAAGCAGATTTGTTCCTTTTTTATGGGATGCATGCAAGCACTGAATGTCCCTACTGTACCATTATTTTACTCAACTTGTCACACCAGATTTTACACTTCCTTCTAAATTAAGAAGAAGAATTTTTTGTTTGTCATTTTTCCCCTTTGATGGATATGGACTATCATCTAACAGCACAGACAAGTCCCCGTCTCCTGCTCAGAGCAATCTCAGCTCCTAGAGACCTGGCAATGCCCCCTAACGGATTGCCCAGGGCACCTGGATTTCCCAAGCCTGTGACAAATGTTGGTCACTTGTTTTTCTTGGCTGTATCTCTGTGAACAGAGAGCACCTGGTACTGCCTGTCGTCTCCTCGCTGTGTTGTATTTCAGAGGAGGTGCTGTGCAAGGCTATGTGCTTTTTCTTTTTCTCAAACCACCTGTTACACCTGCCTTTAACTGCCTTTAGTGTACAGAGCCTTTATTTGTATTATGTCACCCCTCTGGTATGTGCCTTCCTCTTCACGAGCACTTGATATCATCACCAACAATTGCATGCTTGCGATGGCAGCACGAGGAACGTTGGTCACCAGCAGCATACTCCTTCCTACCTCGAGGCATGGAAAGCTGGTGGGTGGTTTAAAGAGCCAGGGAAGGAAATAATGCTGGGAGCATTGCTTGGTCTCAGTTCCTGTCCTGAAGGCTTGTTCTATTATTCACAGAGCGGCAGCAAATAAATCAGGAAAACTGAGCAATAACCTCCTACCTCAAATAGACTCCTTTTCTCCTTTAGTAATAATTAGCATGCTCAGTTTTACGGCTGAAAGGGGACAGGTATGGGCTGAATATCCTAAACAATAACAGAATTGAATTGAACAGAGCACCATAGTGAATTGAGAGTGATGAAAGAGGAAAGGACTGCAGGAGAAGGGACAAAAACAGCCTGATGTGGATCAGGGCCTGCACAAGGCCTTTAGCTGTGGGGACACCGATCCCAAAAGCCACCCCAGCCTGCAGCGTAAGGCTGCCCTAGGTGCCTGTCCGGGGACAGGCTCTCGCCACCAGCCCTGAGGTGCACGTAGCACACTCCTACACACACACACGCCATTTCTAGGTGTGAGTGGCACAGAGCAGGGGGTGACCTGCCCGGGCACGGCCGCGGCTGGGCGCTCCCAGCCCCTGCCGCCAGCAGCCTGCCCCGGCACGGCCACTCCTTGGTGGGGGCACCCAGCGGGCAGGGCCCGCGCAGGCCTCAGCGTGTCCCCAGGGACGCCCGGCCCTGAGTCACCGCCCAGCTGCGGGTGCCCACGGAGCTCCCCGGGGTGGCTCTGTGGATTGGCCCTCAGAGGCAGGGACAGTGCAAAGCGCCCACACGGGGTTTTGAGGGGCTCCTGCAGCCCCCAAGACGGGGTTGGGGCACAACATAGATGCAGGCACAGGTCAGGAGAATCAGAACTGGGGTGATAGGGGGGCTGGCAGGTCTCGTGTCCTCCCGAGTCATGTCACAGCTGAGCACAGGCGCCTTGTGACAGGAGTGGCTGCAAAAAGCCAGGCTCTGCCTCTCTACCCCTGCTGCACGGGGCCGTTCAGCAGCACTGCGCTGGCGCACAGCACCTCTACAGAAGCATTTCTCACTAACGCTGGGGAAACCTTCACTTTCGGCTCCAGTCTCCACACCCTGCGAGCAAAGCACGTTGGGAACTGCATTAGCTTACACAGGGGCTGCCACAGAAATCTTTTTCTTCGCCTTTTCCTCTTTTTAAATCTGCTCCAATGGTTTTCGTTTCTTGCAAAGTGATAACGCTTTGGTGATCATCTCTAGGATAGACGCACACTATGCAAGTTCTCACAAATGTGAGAGCATAAAGCCAATTTACTGGAAAGTACTACCTAATTACTGAATTGAATATTTGAATAAAGGTGATTTTACTATGACTTCCTCCCTCAGGGAACTACAGTAAGACTTCTCAAATAACTTTCATTTGTCACTGAAAATGTGTTATTCACATCATTTTCCAAAGTATTTCTCAGATTTTTCTGTTTCAGAATAGTGGCAGCTTTAACACACTAATAAATCTTAACACTAGACAGTGTTTCCAACATAATTGTAATAGCTGTAGGCTAGATTACAGGTGTCCTTTTAGACACTAACTTGTTGTAGTTACATCTTGCTGCATCAATTGTGTGGCTATTGTAAACTTTATATTATGCAAGGTGTGTAATTACACAGCATTTTCAAACTCCCATCACAACTGCACACCTGGCCTGCTTCTAACAAGCACATTCCTTCTCAAAATGACTACGTAATTAGAACATTCCACTTCTCGGACACAGCACTGCGCTTAGCACATGTATATTTTACTGAGAAATGCGCTACCATTTCTCTTACAGGGTCACTAGACACGCTGTGAGCTGTTCATTGTTTTTAATCCTAACATGACCTTTATACTAAATACAAAAAACAACCAAGACTGAAAAGCATGGCATGATGTCATGAGCGCAGAGAATGATTTCAATGAACCCAGCGCTGTTTGATCAGGGACCAGTCCTCCCAAGGTGCTGAGTCCTCATTTCCTGCAGGTCCCAAACTGTAGTTTGTAGTGCCTGAAAACCAGTTGTCCCAATTAAAATCGGAAAATGAGGCATTTAAAATCTTCAGCCACTTAGAGAACTTATTTTGAGAGTTTCCAACATAAGATGCTTTGTCACACTTGTGCGATTTTTATAGAAAAAGCTCCAAAACTGTTTTCGTTCATTCACATGCACACACACAAAAAGCATTGATTGCCAGAAGAGCAGACCAATAGAAACACTAATGATTTTTAAACACTGATTTACTCAATGGGGATTGCTTGTAGATGTGTGTAAGCAGGATCTCTGCAGTGTCCCCTCCCCGCCTGAGCGAACAGGGATATATAACGGTAAATACTTAACAAGCATTTGCTGCAAACAACGGGGAACACACTCCAGTTCCTTCTTTGCTAGAAGGGGAAGGACAAGGAAATGCAGGGAAACTTGCAGGAAGGTTTCAGGATCGGGAACTGTTAGAAGTGGCAGCTCTTTTCACACATGCTGTTGAGGATAGAAGGGAGATAATTATAAATCATTACGGAAGAAAAAGAGAGCGCCGGATCCCATGCCCGCAGAAATCCTTTGAAAAAACAAATGCATAGATGCTTTCCCACACTCCTTTAATCAGAATTTTAGATTCACCCTATGTGATCTGTAAAACAGCAGTTATCAGATAAAATCACCGCTTCTCAGCTAAGCAATGCAACCCCATGAATTCAGATGAATAAAGGGGCCAGATTTATACCCAGATATTTTAATTCTTAAACAGTTAACATAACAGTCAAAGAGATGCTTGGTTACTTACACAAAGGGAAGGCTATAATTGTAACATCTTTGCTCTAAGGTAAATAATTAAGTAGACTCCACTTACAAAAGGATGAGAAGACTGTGCCTCGGGACATTTAGTCAGTGGAACTAAGCAACAGGTTACAGGGAAGCAAACAAGGCTATATTTAAACACAAACCTATTGACTAGATGATTTTCAATGCAGAAAAAAAATGTTTGATTCTAAAAAAAGTGTTCATATACTTCTGAGTAATCCTTGGGCAATTTTACAGACCGAGGCAGAATGAAAGGACCCAAGATCACAGATATTCTTGTTCCAAGTCTGTGTCAGGATAGCCTCTCATTTACACAGCTATCCTTATTTTCACCCTTGACTCTCAGTTTCTTCACAAGAAACATCAGTGGCAAAAATCAGGAAGCTTATCCTCTTCATTATTTAAACAAAGTCCTTTAATAAAGCTCGACCGTATTAATGAATACCTCTTTGCAGCAGAAGCTTAGACCCTTGCATTTGAAGCACAGAGAACAACACTACATATTTGTATTCAAAACTATTTTCCTCCGTTCTAACAGATTTCAAATAGTCACAAATGTAATTGTAAGTACAACTGCAAGAAAAATGCAAAACTCCTGTATAGTTAGTGGGTGACCCAATCTAGAAGCCAGAATTTAATTTAATGGAACTGCTTGGGTCTGTAGCATTTAGCTAAGGCTGAAAATCACCTTGCAGCAGGGGGCTTCTAGCACGTGCTCTGGTCTGCCAGTGCAGAGACTGGCAGTGAGAGCACAAGTGGCCCTGCCACTCCCAGAAATAAGTTGTGTTCTTATAAATAAAAAGGTCTTTACACATTGTTGGCATTTATCCCCAAACTAGGCTACCAACAGGAACGGCAAGATTTCCTCCCTCTTCTACCCGTGGGTTTGGGTCCCCCTGTGCCAGCACCACCGGGAGTCCATTTGAGGCTACAGTGGTGATGAACAATAGCTAGGCAGTGTTACATATTGTGATGCAAAAGCTACTACCAAGAATCAGCCTGAGGTTGTTTGGTGTCTCAGCACACCCAGCCAAAGAGGCGGCAGGTTTCCAGCTGTTAAAGGCTACACAGAGCCCCTGGAAATGGTGCGCACTTAGAGCTCACTCTGAAAACCAAGGCACTCGGCACTCAAAAATAATTTTAAGCCAATACGATATTTTTCTTGTCATGTCTTTCTCCCATCTGGAAGAGTGGGCAGGAGGTGGCTTTTTGGATTGGAGTCAGTAAGCAGTTCTAATGAGGCCTGGATGGCAGATCGGGTCAGCACACACGCAGAAATACCCTAGAAAGGGATTAGTAAATGAACTCCGAAGAGCTAGACAGCCCAGGATCCTGGGGACATGGAAGGCACTAAGGCAAGACAAGGACTGGATTGGCTGGCCCAACTAGTTTTCCATCCCAGCAGGACTATCATTGTAAAAGAATGATTTTTAAGCTTTTCTTATCCGTCTCCTATTAATTTGTTTGACATGACCTTATCAGGACTCTGCTAGTTATGTTCTGCTTTCCTTATGTAGTTGTTTTCAACAAAGTGAAACTGCAGATAGTTGTCTCCTTCTGTTATGCATTCAATTCTGCAGTGCTGAAACATTAAAACAATTTGAAAGATATGACAACGAAGTTGCTCAGTACAGTGAGCATGTGGATTGATATGTTTTGATTTTTTTCTTTAGAGAACAAGACTTGTCAGTGCTCGACTAGAAAAGCTGCCAAATACATCATCATCTCTCATTCACTCTGACCCAGGTGCTGTCAGCCCAAACTGACTGTTTTCAGTAAAATGAAAAAATCATTTTGGGTGAGTTCAAAACGTATCCTAAGAGGTGCCAATTAAGGAGCATTTTAAGTGCAAATTCTAATGTTAATTTTCTGAGTTCATTTGCTCTGTGTCCGTTACTAAATCTCCAGCTTAAATTGCACTTTATAGCCTAATTTTGTACTACGCAATGTTTCTATCCTGTTCAACATACTCTTAGAGCTGCATGTAGGACTAACAAACATTTAAATATTTGATTCACTGGCATTAGCAAAGGGAAGAGAAGAAAAACTTAATGATGGATGATACGATATGCTGTGCACAGAATGCCTTCATGCTATTCACAGCACATTACCATCAACATACCTCTTCCCATCATGCATTTTTTAGCAAGTAAAACAAACAATGCCACTGAACTCAGAAAAGATTTGTTAGTAACAGGGATTATAGACTATGGATTATGTAGATGCTGTTGAGTGATCAGTTTTGTTCAAATCCTATCTATTTATTTTGTTCCTGTTTTTTCTGCAGTAAACACCATTGCACTGAAATGTGGGTTTTCACTACCTTAAAAGGAATGAAACATAAAAAGCACCCACCTGAAACCTGCTTTCACGTGGTTTTGTCGCAAAGATAGCTACCAAGATCTCTAATCTAACCCTTGCGGTCATCAGCATAGCAATTTAATACATTTAATCACAGAAGAAATGGAAATAGAGGGGTTCAAATTTAAAAATAAAAAAATCCAACTGCATATTTAAACACATTATTGACAGTGTAATACAAGGGTTAGTTGAGAGGATGCTAATATCCCTTTACCTGCTAGAAAGCAAAGTCTTCACAAACGTAATATTTATAATTGATAAATACATAGCACCTTCTGAATGCCTTAGAGCAACTTCCATTCGGTGTCACTTGGCAGAGGAAGAGCACGACCAAGCATCGGGCCATATATCCAGAGGGCCCAGTGCTACTGGTAGCAAAGAGCACAGCACAGTTGCTCCCTTGGGGACCCTGCTAACCAGCGAGCAGAGCTACTGCCTTTGGACCTTCCTGCATTTCCACCTGCCCCTTTGAGGAGCAGAAAGGCCCCAGCCTGGACCTGCCAACAGTGTTGATGTGCACGGAGAAGTGGAAATGGATTTAAAATTGATCCTGAAAGCGATGCTGATGTTAGGAGTAAGCATACATTTCATTAGCAAGAACATCACCTGACCTAAAGGTGCAACCCTTTCTGCATGGGTTTTGAAGCAAGAGTTTCAAAAGCTTTAATTCATTTAACATAGGCTTCGATACATTTTCTGTTTTATAGCTTATTTTGGCCAAAATGCCACAAGAAAAAGCAAGGTTTCCACTGATGAGTATTTCTGACGTCTTACTTAGGGTAAAACGTAATGGTGATTCCTCCACACCTGCCTCATTGTCAGCATCACCTCTTCCACCAAAACATGTGCTTCTAATAGACTTCTCCGTCCAACCAGGAACCTCCAAAGGAGATCTTTATTTGACGGCAATGAGATCATTCAAATGTTTAAAAATAAGCATGTGCATAAATGACTATAGCTTTGAAATCTGTTGATATTGAAAATAATATGGCTACTTATTTGCATAGGGATTCAGGGGGTCCCTGCCCTCTACTCTACATAAATACAGGAACCAAAGCAAAATATCTTCCTTAAAAATTTAGCTCAGAAAGCATAAAGCCTAAATAAAGGAGTCTTCCCTTTTCCCCTGCTAGTTTAAGGTACAACCATTTGTGATGCCCACCGTTTTTAAAGTTTACCGAACAATTTGCTTCGCTTGCCTTGAGAAGTAACATGGGGTCACAGGAATGGCGTAGTCCTGTCTGTAACTACTCTGATTTTTTTCCAATTAAAAGATGCCTAACATGGTGACTGAACTTGAGGAAATGCCATGCCGACTCCCTGGGAATTACAGCCCGCTAGCTGCCAGGGTGCTGCAACGCCGCCCGCGGCAGCTGCGCCGCCCCGAGCCAGAACAGCCCTGGGAAGCAGATGAGCTACAACCGGGGCTCAGGCAGAGAAGGAAACCAGCCAAAAGGAGAAACCTATGCATAACGAAATCCAACTACACAACTGATGCCATGGTATAGGTTGGACCAAATTTCAATTATTAATGCACCTCTTTAGATATTGCTGCTTGCACATATTGCTTCACATTAGGAGCTAATACGCTCAGATGACAGGTAAATGAATTCATTTTCCAGGATTTGCATGCATCCTGCAGGAGCATGATTTCCCAGCCAATGTGAGACATTTGGTCAAACAACATTTGCAATTCGTTTCTATATTTAGGGCACTTCCCTGCACAAGCCTACATATTTTTAACAAGGTCAGTGGATAAATTTAGGTGAGTGGTATGCAATTTTGGCTATATCACAATATAAACATAATGAATGAACATAGTTTATTGTTCTTATGTTTTAAAATGAGAAAAGGTGTAATACTGAGACATACCTTGAAAATCCAATTCCCACTGCAGTGATTTGTCACATGTTTATTAGCCAAACAGTGCCTTTTTCCACCTCTTTGACAAGGATATAGCAAGATGTCAACCTACATCCCAATTCAGATGAAAGACCTAATTCTTATTGTATGCAAGGTCCTAAGTAGCAATACAATTTTAATAGTCTAAATATCCCTAATTTTCTATTTCCTTGAATAAACAATTTATTGGTAGCAATCACCATAACTGTAAGCATATTTACTACTTCTTTTTGGAGGTATAAGGGACAGTACAAGATGCAACACAGAATCACAGATATGTTATCAGGAGATACAATTTTTTGAGTCCTTTTCAACTTAACTGGCTTCATTTTTATTTTTTAAACAGAACAGAAAATTTCCCTTTTAAAGGTTAAAGCCAAGGCTCAGAAAGGTCAGATCTTGGAGAAAAAAAAAAAAAGAAAAAAAAAAGAAAAGCGGCAAATACTGACAGGAGCTCCAGTGTTCAGGAGCTCTATTCAAAGGGTCTCCAGCCATGGTCCCCATTCTTGTCACTGATGAAGGCTAGGGGAACACCACATAAAATTCCAGAACCGAAACTTCACTGCTAAAAGACAGCTTTCTTCAGCACTACTCAGTGAAGTCAGCTTAGAAAATGTGCATTGAAAAATTAATTCAGCACAACCCCCTGCCGAGGGCCGGTAACGCGTTGGTACGAGGAACGTGCAACGTTCCCAAGCACTGAGCGATGGAAAGGCGTCCTGAATCCTAAGTGCTCTATCTCGGTGCTCTATCTCCGCATGAGCTCTAGCCTGCGGAAACGGAATTCACTGCTCCATGGACAGCTTCCAGAAGCTGTTTCCGTATGCGGTGCATGCCAAAACTGGGCCTAGTCGGCTGTTATTAAAATGTTGCTGTCAAGCTATTAAATGCTTGAAAAGCGGAGAATTAAAAGAAGCTTTATGCATGCACTCCCCACGGTGTTTCTAATCATGCCATTGATGTCTGGAGATCCAGTTTCCTTCAAAATTTAGTTACAGTTTGTGTTTATAAATCATTCCGTTTAAAGACTGCCACCACACAACCAATCTTGTTCCTCAGTCTAATCTGCAGTTTGAACAGGACTGAGATTGCTCTCAAAGCTTGCAAAGCATTCTTCAAAGGCACAGCTAAAAGCAGGTGCTTTAGGGCACTAGTCCTCCCAGAAACAGGGTGGTTTTCTCCCATTGGACCAGTTTGCACTGGGAAGCGAGACCGAGAGCCTGCAAGAAACGCCTCCCTCACCTGCATTGCCCCCAGATTTGCATCGCTCCCTTCAGTTCCCAGGATGCGTCCGGGCCAGCAAAGCAGGATCCAGCTACCGAGCGATACCTAGCTGCGGGACGAACGACTGAACAGAACACAGCTCGGGATATCTAAAAATCCATCTGCTATCTATCTTCGCATTTACATGTTCAATGCTTCAAAGAACACGGGGGGGGGGGGCAGGGGGGGAATAAAATCAATGCCATCTTTTTTTTTTTCCTACAGCTTTTATGAATTCCATTTAGGAAATCATTAAGAAGGGATTAAAGGACTGGAATAACTTTGGTTTGGAGGAATGGACTAATAGTTCCTGTTCCTGTCTAGGACGCTTCATAATAGACAAAATATTCTCTACATCTAATTACACAGGAATTTTGTGCTGATATACTTCATGTGCTATATAGGGAGAGGAAATCCTTAATTTGCAAATCCTAAATTAATTCTCCATATTACTGTTTGTATTTCCAGAGATTTAGGAATCCCATTTAATGACCTGCACCTCAATGGACTGGATGCCATAGAACACAGGGATAAAGAAATATACTCTTTCCTCAAAAAAGCATACAACATAAGACAAAAAAGTGATACATGCAGAAAAGGGATGTAAGGTAGCAACAGGTTATAAGTGATATGGCCTAGGAAGGTAGCGTAACGAGAACTACTAAGGTCAGAGCAACGCGTTGGGCAAAAGCGTCCTCCACAGACTTACCAATATAGCCACAGTTCCTTTCCCTAATGGGCTTTGCAATAAAGTGAACTCTGAGCCTGGACAAGACACAGGTAGGAAAAACTCTGAGACATCTGCCACGCAGGAAAAATCAGGCAGTTTTGTCATAGTCAGGTTACAGAGATCTAAACGGAGGTGGATGATGCTGTGCTGCAGGGCGAGGAATGCACTGAGCATGGCAGGGACAAGGAGCAGGGGGCCCTGCTTGTGGCACCAGAACCATTCCAGGGACCACCCCAGGGGATGTCAGGGACAGATCGAGGTCTCCTTTGCACAGAATCAGGACGTTTTGGCAGTGATGTAAATTGTTACTCAACAGCACAGAGGTTTGGGGGTTTGTCTTTGGTTTTTAAACAGGTGACTTGAGGAGAGAAGAGAACTACAGACCCATCTGCAAGGAAACACGTACAGGGAAAGCAATGCAATAACTGCAAGAGGGTGAAACCACAGAAACCAAAAATCCAAAGATTTCAAGAAGAGAGAGCTGGCTGATTACACCAGACGCCTCGGACAAGCGAGGGGCAGGAAGGGGAACGAGCCACAGTCAGAGCCAACCCCCGGCGGCTCAGCGCTGCCCGGACCTCCCGCACAAAAGGAAAGCACCACAAATGCAAACAGCCGAGCGCATGAGGTAGAGGGGAAAATAATCCTGTAACTGAGACTGCTCGCTAATGGAATCTATTAATTTCTGGCCACAGAAGTACCAGCTAATTTGCAGTTAATGGTGTTTAAAAGATAAACAATCTAGACTGAATCAGACATGCATAAACTCTCCAATATTGATGCCATGCCTTCCTTCTGGGCAGACCGCACCATTTTCAGGAAAAAAGGGAATAATCCCAAGCATCTAACCACTTCCAGTGACACCCATTAGGACTGAGGCCTCTGTCTCATTTAATCTGGACCAAATGGCATGAAGCATTTGAAAACTTGCAGAGCTTCAGAGACACTATGACATTCTTCACTGTCTGGGGTGTTAGAGGTGAGAAGGTTTAGGGAGACTGCTCAGAAAATACAGCAAAAGGCTTACTTTTGGTACTGAGGACTTAAATAACCCAGATCAGCAAGAATCCCATTCAAGCACGGATTCTTGCCTGGGGTGAATTTGAAGCCTGTCCTCATTTAATCCTTGGGCAGGGAAGGAATCATTGGTAGGATGCTAAATATTCTGCTCTGTTCTTTTGTAATAACTGTGGGAGCATCCTCAAGAGGAAATCTCACGACACTGAAACAGACTTTATTTAATTTAATACCCCTAATTCGCAAATATTTAGTTCAAGTGTTTGATACAAGATATAAAGGATTTGGTATCAAGAAAACCTTGCATGTAATACCCTCTCACCAGATCATTACACAAGTCTAATTGAATTGAGATCTTGAGATATGCCCTTCAGAACTTGTTTGCATTTCACTAGAAATGAGATGATCATCTGTTACCTTTACACAGAAATTGTGACGCATTTTCATGCACATGAAACACAAATGCCAAAATATTCAGGTATTTGAGTGCTTCGTTTGCATATAGTTGCTACCTCTGTGTAGAAACAAAGTAATTACTATAACAGGTAATTACGTGCTCACTAGTAATTTACACAAGAGGAAAAAGAATCCTCCAGCTTACTCATTTTGTAGATATTTGGAGCAATAAAAGCTCACAGAAGGAGCTAGATGAAAACCTGCATGATTGCCTAAGATGGCTTTCTGCCAAATGGACAGTTCACTTAGAGAAGAAAAAACAACTCCATTACTTCCTCATATGCTACTCCCCTTTTTTTCCAGAAAATTGTCATCACTGTTACTGGGTTCTAAATAGTATGAATAAACATATGTAAAAAGTCAAAATATTGCTACTTTTCTCTTAAGAGCAACAGCCTCTTGGAAAAAGCTAATTATTGTAATTTTTGGTTCAGCGACAAAAATGTGTACACACACACGCATGTATAATTGATTCAAACAAAAATTTTTTTACTCAAAAGAAAATATTTCTTTGATTTATGCCAATTATTGAGCAAATAAAATTGTCGTTCTGAATATCAAAGACTTTAAAAGAGAAAACACTTCAGTATTTGCCAGCTCCCTCTCCTAATGTGGAGGATGCATTATCTGCCAAACCTATGCTCATTCATGTAAACTTTGGATTCCCTTCAAATTTCAGGATATAGACATTTTACTGAAAAAAAAAAGAAAGTGTGGTTATGCATCCAATTCCTTTTCCAGAGCCTCATATGTGGCTCAATAACTACTGAAACATCTTGCTCCTGTGCTAGTCTCCAGTAGGTCACAACAGCCTATTTTATTGCAAGAATTTATAATTAATGGAGTAACCAAGATTTGGATCCAGTGTATAGATGTTATGACTCAAAATACATTGCAAGTCTTATTTTTCATAAACGTAATAAAGAGCTGCTTTGCTAGTCCTGCAAGTCCTCCTTGAACTCCACCAAAATACGAATTAACTCCTGGGAAACTAAGACAACGCTGGTTTCTGCTATCTGGCCATGACGCGATTGCAATTGGCTCAACAAGAACATGACAACCATAACTCCTGGTGTCCTACCCTTCTCCAGCCTCCCACCTTCTGTGATGCTTGAAGTGAATTTCTCTTCCTATATTCCTCAAGTTCTTCACGTATCATAGGGAAAAATCCTCTTGTAACTCCCATTTTCTTATTTTATTTGTTCTGGATTAGTATGAGCCTTTTTTTGTACAAAAACCCAAAAAGTCTGTGCTTATTTTTCTTCTACAGCAGGCAGCACAATCCTATTTTTTGTTGTGTAAGCACCCTGTAATCCACTCTCCCTAAAGCAGTGCACAGCTGGCCTTTAGGAAGCAGTACAGCTTCCTGGGCCCCCTACAACTTACACCCGTGCTGACGGCCGCAAAGACCTCCTTCAACAGCACCCTGGCACAAAACTGCTGGGAACTCAGATGCACAACCAGTAGATATTGGTAGAGAGAGACAGCTTTGACAAAGCAAGCTGTGAAACTGATGTCTGGATCTTAAAACGCCATGTTCCATTCTACTATAAAGTCCTTTTTGCAAATGTAGCCCCTTGTCGTACAGGACACTGCTGCTCCACAGAGGAGGTTTTTTTGGGCAAAGAAAAGTCACCTAAAAACTGGGAAAATTGCTGGAGATCAGCTCCAGTATAGTGCATGGGTGCAAAAAGCTCATAGCACCTCACAGTGGGGGACCAGGGAAGGAGAGAGCCCCTGTGCTGAAAGCACCAAGGAGAAACCTCGAGCTGTCTCCTGCCTGGGTTTCGACCAGAGGACAGATTTAAAGGCTTTCTTCTTCTGACACTTTCCCCATCGGTCTTTAGTTTGTTGCCACTCATTGCACTGACCTGTAAAGTCAAGACTTGACCTTTGTTTGAGTCCAAGTGAGAAAGCAGATGAGATGCTGGGGCAGAGGCAGACTTTTAGCCTCAGAGGCTGGCAAGGGAGGCAGAAGTGCTGCGCCTGAAATCTGTGTTGGGTTCTGACCAAGACATCGCTTATTCCACAGCCATCCACAGACTGTCACATAATTTCAGTGCTAGAAATGAAGGGTGGTCTGACATGCAAGTCATTAAAAAAATCAATATTCCTAAGCCTCACAAGAAAAGAATGCATTTGAGAGTCAGGTTTTTTCAAGAAGAAAGTCAAGTCCAAGCGCTAGTTAGGCCTGTCTGCAGATGTGAATTGTGCATGTAAAAATATACAGAGACGTCTTTAAACATGAAGCCAATGTTAGAAAGGACTAGATGCAATTTTCTCAGCAGAAATGCTATGATCCTTACCTCAAGCATTTAGCTAAGCTAGTTTGCATGCTCAGGAGATACACTTAGGAAAAAAAGAAAAGAAAGAAATTAAATAAATATATATATATAATCACCATTCTACACCCAGAACAGGAAGGGCTATAATTCAAGGACGAAAGGAGCATGCTTGGAAAGATCACCCTAAAAGGACAGCCAAAGCATTGGTTTCACATTGATGCTACTGCTCTTCTTTTTTTTCTTAATACAAAGCTATCAACATCAGAAAATTTAGGACCCAGCAACAGGTTTTTTGGAGACCCAGCCAGCTTACAGGTCCTGGGACTTGTACATCTCGTTGCGGGAGGAATAGAGGCTTTCAATCTATCAAGTCATTGTCAAGCTAATGTGATATTGTTTGCACCAAACATATTTTAATGCTTTGCTCAGCATGTAAGGAATTCAACAGCCAGACCCTGCCATAGGCACTGTGTGTTCTAAGTTTACCCAGTCCCTCAGAATTACCAGATGAAATACACTCAGCCTTATTCCAGCTGTGTTTTTCCACATGCATGTTTAAAGATGATCTCTCAATTCATCATCTGTGTCGCAGTCCCTTAAGTGATCTTAAAGTTTTTGCAAGTTTTCCGCACAAACCAAATCTGTCTGGATTGCAGAAAACAGATTCTGGACAAAAAATCCTAATCCTTCGGAGTCTGGGGATTTCTCTCATGTGACCGCCTGTGCTTACCCGGAAGCCTTTGAGCAGAGAGGCTATGGCAAAAAGAACAAAATAAAACAAATGGTGTTTGCTTTTGACTGGGCTTTGAGTCTCCTGTTTTCCTTCCAAAGTACAAACATGATGCCTCAAAGTCTGCAAAAGGCTAACAGGAAAATTCTGCTTCGGATTACGACTGTACGTCAGTGAACTGTACACTGACATAAATGATCAAACCAGTCAAGGCAATTTCTGGTGAAAAATTACAGGGACAGAGCAGAAGCATGCTCAAAGCACTGAAGAACCCCAGAGTCATCCTGCTCACCTCAAACCAGAGCAGGCAAATCTTTCTCCACCAGCTACATGAAATTCTGTGCAAATCTTGCTAAAGAATGAAATATTTAAGTGCCATTACAAAACAAACATATCTGCATTTGAATCACCCTGGAAGATCGCAATGTTTGGAGTTCTTAATGAAGCCAAGCTTGGCAAAGTTACAAAATTACATTTAAAAACTCTACTTATTTTCCCAGCGTCAATGCTCCTTTATATGCCTGATGACAAAACTGAACCCAGTTTAAAATGCACCTGTCAGAGCTGTCAGCAGTGCTCTTGTTGTTTGGTTATGCTGGGAGGCGATTCCAGCATGTTTTCTCTAAGAGGAGGAGGTGTCATCTGAATATGGCAAAACAAAACCCTGTGACTCACTCAGCTAATGCAGACATCGCAGTTCGGAGTAAGACACGCAGGCTGGCTGAGGCTGCAGGCTCTGAGACTATCTTGTGCACCCAGGTCCCATCCCAGAGCTGACCCACGGCAGCGAAATAACGAGGTCATAATAGGAGCAGCAGGTCAGGGCTTTGTGAGTCAGCGCTTGCTCTCTGCACGGCTACAACAGTCACCATCCAGCTTATACTACAGAGGTATCAAAACAATATTGGAGTTAATATGGCATGGCAAATACGGGAATATATCATTTCTATAGAGAAATAGGGGAGCACCTAATTCCTTTGGATATGTACACCGAAGCTAAAGCTATTTAGGCATTCACTTACTTTATCCTGCTCATGATTTTTTGCCACTGTGAATTCAGGCATTTTGTACCCCGTGGCACCTCCTGGAAGTTGAACTAATGAGATCTGTGAAAGTGTTCCCTCTTAGGGAGAGGAAGTGATTTTTAGTCAAATAGTTGAATGTTTTCCCTACCATCTGCACAAGCTTTTGTTAAAACACCTTCTACAGTCAAACACCTGATTAAACAGAGGGAGGGGAGAAAAAAAGCTTTTGTTAAAGTTTTGGCATCTTTTTTTTTTTTTTCCAATTCAATTATTCCAATAAGTATTCAGTAAAACCAGACTTGACTTTCCTGATATTGTTTACACATAAAACTTATGCCAAGATGGGATACAAGTAATTCATAACGCCCTGCAGTTTCGGCACAGGATGGACAATATATTACTAAAAATCTCCTCCACAGGTCACCTGCAACCTACAGCAGCAGTTCTCTGAAGCGCATCAAAGTAAATATGGTAAATGCAGACTGAAATACAAGGGAAGTGTAGGGTACATACCACCTGTGCAGCAGGAGGTATCCCTAAAGGTCTGGGCAAGCATCTATTAATCTAAATGTTCAGTACAGATTTCCATCCCAGCTATGCAGACAACATTGTGATACTGTGGGCCAACACAGAAAATACAAATTGAAATAATAGAGGCTTATCAAGAGGCTGCGTAATTGCTCAAAATTCAGGTAATCTACTCACTCACGATGTTGCAAAGGAGCATTTGTTCGTAGCTAAACGCACGAAACTGAACGCTGGCAATTTGCTTTCTGCCATCAGGATTAGGTGCATACAGATTAAGCTCACTGAGGAAAGGAATTTCAGCTACATTCACTATCCCTGGAAACCATCAGTACATCTAAAAAGAATACATAAACACAAATTGTTTGCCAACTGGGTTGGCACAACTCACAACTCCTGTAAGAGGATGGGCAGCCATATCAGTCAGTATTGGCAAGTAAGGACTGACTGCCCCAGATGGCTGGCAGCGTTTAGGCAAGATGGGACCCAGATGTCAGGGAAGCAGTGAACAATTCAAAATCATATTACTGAAATGCTTAATTTCCCCAAACAATTACGCTTTTAAAAATTAAACCAAAGGAGTGTAAAACCAGGAACCCCTGAACTCTGGTAGGGTCGGAAAGGAAACCCCATGAGCAAGGGCTGCGGCAGGCGTACCCCACAGCCTTCTTTATGGCAAATGCAGAGCTCGTTGCCCTTGGCCCCTTCCTCAGCACGGTCCCTGTCTGGGGTGGCACACAAGGCCATTTACAGGGGAAAGCTTGGCAGATGCAAGACCCAAATGCCAAAAGTCTGGATGCTTTTTGATCACAACGCCTGCCAGCAGTGGCATCTGGTTGCAGCGCTGGCTCCTCGCTCGGCACTCGTGCTGGGGTCTGACTCGGGCTCTGGCCAGCGCTGCTGAGCTGCTGCAGGTCTGGTGGGTCAGTGCCTCTCTGCCCAACAGCCACCACAAAGCCCTGCTCGTGCCTAACCCTTTTGTTCCCAAAGGGGAATATGAGAGAGGCCGGATTTTCTCCAAACATCCTTTCTCTAATCTTGATACGCTCTGCCTAGCACCTAGCAAAGCTGAGCTCGCTCTCAGCAGACACGTGTTGAGGCGGGACAGGTTAGCATAAAGTTTTCCTAATTAAATTCACTCCTGCTTCAGGTTGGACAGGAATGCAGAGATTGTTGCATGTCAGGATGGAGACACCTTGCTAGGAAGCAGGGCAGAGATAGGCACAGGGCTACATTTGCAGTCACGTTTACCTCTGCCTACACATCAGACACGAGCTGGATCCACACCTAGGTGTTTGCATGGATAACTAGAAGCCTCATGTACATTTATGCATTCCTTTATGCCTCCAGATTTTTGTATATTCACATGGTGCTACCATTTCCAAAAACGATAGTGCCTGGAGTTGGGACTTCACTGTTAGAGCCTAGGAGGCTCAGTGGCATTTCAGAATAAGGCACCTCCTTGAAAAGAGCATGCAACTGTAAAATAAAAAAATAAAACTAAAACCCATCAGAGAAGTAAGTCTTGAAATTTGCATTTTCTTCCCTCCACCTCCAATACAACATTTAACATAACAAAGCCTGAATTGCTCCCCTTCATCACACGCCACAGTTCAGTGATCAATTTTTAGGTTTCACTTCAATGTGCGGACAGCAAAGCTCCATAGCCACGGTGGTCCCCGGAGCTCTGAAATCTGTTAGAAAGGGATGTTTTGACTTCCATGGTACAAAGGAATTTATCTAGAGGAAATAAATTTAGTTCTTAGCAGCCTTCCGTATTACATTTATTTCTGCAAATTTTAGGATGTCAGACTTCTTCATTGGCTTGATAGCTCAGTAATGTCAGAAGTCTCTCTGTTGGACTGCCTACGTTGCTGCAGTATCTTCAAGAGTAAACACAAGGAATAATGCTTAAATTGCCATCACAGAAGGGCTCGTACTTTAGCCCACGTAGACTCAAGTGTGGGAATGATTATCTTCAACGTTTCAGCTCTTTGATGCATTGTGTGAAAGATACCCACAGATCTTAACCAAAAGTTTCCTACTTTAAAAGCACAGCCAAGCGGAGGAGCCTGGTCTTCTGGAAGCGGAGTTTTGCCTGAATATATCCCCATGTGAATACACTGCTTTGAATGATGTAACATGAAAGGATTGTCTGCATTGTGCAGAAATTTTCTGTTTTCCATTACTCATACTTGTAAATGTATCTGTTTTACAGCTCGCTCGGAAATGAACAAGTCTTAGCATCAGAAATATTCTCAACACATTTTTAGGCAACACAAAAACAACTAGCCACTCCACAGTATCAAGAAAGTCGTCCTTTCATGCTTTACAAAGGCTTACATTCCTACATAACATTTGAAGGCATTTATGCAATTTCTTAGATTCCCCACACAGGTATAATTAGCTCTATTCCCACTGAAAATCTTTTCTCTGCAAGCCCCATAGGCTGCTAGCAGCGGTCCTGGAGTGGGAAGGGACACATGAGTGGCCTCAGATGCTCCAGGAAGGTTTTCCAACACTTTGCACCTTGGACTCCCACTTAGCAAACAATCCTCACCCCAGTCGTGGTGGTGGCATGGAAAGACTGCAATCTTTTTACATCATCTACAAATTATGAGAGATGGCCAAATAACTAAATTACATTAAAGACCACAAACACACGCACAATGCAATAATTAAGGAATCGTACCAAGGTGTAACTTAGTTCTTAGGCTCAAGCTTGCTCTCCCAGCAGTATCGCTGCTGGCTTCACAAGATTTTGATCTGATCAAGAGCTGACTGCAGGACCCCTACTCTGACCACAGCTTAGGAGCAACAGCTTGGGGAAAGAAGTGCTACCCATCAGTTTGTCAAAATCCGTTAAAATCAGCACGGTCCTGTGCATAAGTTCATGTTTACAATAAAAGCTTTGCTAGCTGAGGATGTCAAACAGAAGGCGGTGATTTTTACATGACATTTTTATGCCTACAAAAGGACTACATACACCAATGTACTGCATGCACTTTTAACAGCATGAGAGTTACAAGAGTCACAGAGACTGCTTTGTCTACTTCGAATACAGCTTTTGAAGAGGATTAAAAGGAAGAAGTTACAGTGGCAAATCTTCAAATTACTGTAGACCAAGCAATTCTTCCTGAATGGCTTCCTTTGGGTCTTCCCGCTGAAAGCAATGTGACTCCAGAAAGTTTCAGCTGTTCTGAGCCCTCCTACCTCCTTTCTTCCTCTCAAAGCTGGCAGGGACCAGCAGGAAGGAGAGATGGTTACGAAGATATTCCCCAACACTGAGGGGACACACACACAGGGCCTGCAAGGCAGCAGTCTGGAAAGATCTAACCACAAGGCAACAATTTCTACACTTGACAAAAAGTTTCCACACCAAGTTCATGTACATAAGGAAGGAAAAGTCTTTGACATCCTCTCCTTTACCATGGCTCTGTAAAGAAGCCTCCAGATGTAAACCCTGACTCCCTTTTATAACTCTGGGATTTGACACGCACCCTGCAGCATCCCACATGCAACAGGTAGTGTTTGTTTCTTGTTTTCTGTAGGGAAGCATGAAGAATGAACCCTTATCGTCCTGTTCATTGTAACTCACTAAGATTCATTCCCATCTGCAAATGGGGAAAATCTTCCTAGTTTCTACAGTATCTACCATTTCCTGCCAGTGAGATATCGCTGTTTTGGAGCAGTTCCTGATTTCTCCTGCAACAACGCATCTTCTTGTGACCCAGTGAGGTTCAGAATCGGATTTTTTTTATAATGACACTTGGTAAATGGCTCCAGCTCTTGTGATGAGATAACTCGAGTTTAAGGTGAAGTTTCATTGGAAAGCATGCTACACCTGTACTTCTGCCCTACCACACCTTACACAGGAAATCAAAAGAAAATTCACCTTTTCTCCCATGCCTTGTAAACACAGGTAAGATGCTTTTGTGTATGTCACACCATGCTGGACTTCCCCAACCAAAAGAGAAGGAAAGGAGTCCTAAGCTCTGCGAGGCTGCCTCAAAAGGGGTACACCAGCACCAGTATCACCTAAACATCTCTCTGCCAAGTCTGGCATTGCAGCACTGAACAGAACAGTGAATCCCCAGCAAAATTAGGGAGTGCTGGCCTGGCAAACCCCCAAGAATTGGACCTTGCACTCATCCCCATAAGCAGCACAGCCTGGGAGTGGCTCCTAGGGAGCCTTAGTGTGAACACGCCTCTCCCGGCATGCATCAGCCGTGTGTGCAGATGGATCATTCATTCCCCATAGATGACTCACGGCAAGACCTATGCCAAGCATCTGCTACCTCTGCCGATAGATCGAGGATGACAGGCAGACTGTAACCCACCAAGAGGTCTCTCAGGGAAAAAGCTGAACATATGGACTTTACCAGCTACCAGGGTGGTCCGCCCTTACACCAGAAAGGGAAGGCTGCACATCTCAGCACAATCTCATTTGTTTATAACCTGCAAAGCTACAGCATATCACAGTAAACAATAGGCCTTGGTGACCTTTAAGATTCATTTTCATCACATGTAATATTGGGAAAGTGAAGTGAAGCTGCATAAAAGTATGCCCAAGAGGAAGACATCTTGAGAGGCCAAGGACGCAACACTTCTGACCATCAATGATGGCACAGAGTTTCTGCTAAAACTGTTTCAGTTCAGCTGAAAAAGACACACACTGCTTGGTTTGTAGGGCCAAAGAGTCGCAGAGCCCTCGCACTGTAGAAAGACAGTTGTCATTTTTCCCATGCCCTATTTGGTAATTTTCATACCATCTCCTAAATTTGTCCACTGATGTGATCTTGTATGTACTTTTCTAAAATTTTTGGATGTAGCTACTTTTCAGTAGAAGTGGTTTATCACGAACCATGGCTCACAACAAGGGCTGACAACTGTTTGGAGCTTGGTTTGATCTATGTTTTCTATGGCAGTTGTGTTTTTCTTTTAAATGGAAGCAGTAAGATAGTTATAACCGGAACATCCACAGTAAAAGGGGGTCACACTAAACATGCCAGACCTGTCTGGGCAGGTCTAATTTAAACACCAGCCTTTTAAGAACGGGACTGTCTTTGAATGAGATTTCTTTGTACTTCTGAAGACAGCACACACCCTTTTCCTGCTGCTTGATTAAACAGCACTTGCCCAATGAATAGATCTTGATCAGGAATAGAAAATGCATGGAGCTGTCCTGGGGAAAATGTGCTCTGTCCTTTCCCAGACTCACCTGTGGGAAGCCACGTACAGCTGTGGTGAATACACTGACCTTTCAGATCAGGCCTCCAACAAACAGACCTCTGCCCCATCAAATATCTGTACCTTTAAAGTATTTCTTTTAGGCATTTGAGCATAATAAACCATTAATTGTAGCAGAAGCCTCTCGCAGCAAAGCTGTACTATTACACTTGCCTTTGCCCTGTGTCTGTTCTGGAGGGCAAGCACAAATGGAGACGTGCAGTGGTTTATAAGATACTGCAGTCTAAGATCTACCATTGCAATCACAGCAGAAGTCTTGAAGTGCCTACATCACTCTTCTGTCTTGCAGAAGTGGATCCTTACTTGCTAAAAATAACCCTGGTTTTGCTGTGCAAACAATCACCCTTGGTCTTGTTCCCACTCACCCATAAGAGCCCAAGTGAAAGAGCAGCTGAGTTCTGAGGAGGAGCCGATTTTCATATGTGAGGTGAATATTAGAGGCTTTTACACTTTGTTCAACGTTCTTTTTCCTTTATCAGGAACTTCAGAAATACTAACTTCTACATTGAACTCATTGCAAATGCACTAAATTCTTGTGCTGCAAGCATAAACTCAATAGTATAAATAGATTCCCATTAGAACTTAAGGCTAGAACTTCTAAAATAACTAATGATAACAGAAAACTCAAGTTCATCAAAAGCAAAAAGCGTTGCTGCCCAGGACACACATCTGGGATTAACTCTGTTCACTGTCCCCATTTTCTTCCACGAACTCGGGCAAATCACCTAATTCCCCCAGAAATCAACAAAAGCAGGGTGTCTACGCTGGGTTTGGGTATCTCAGCTCCCACTGATTTAAACTTTTCACTTTTTAAACACATTTGAAAATTTCAGACTGTGTAAGCCTCAACTCTGTTGCTACAAAATAGAGCCAAGAGCATTTCCCTACCTCACAGTGACGAGGCTAAATACGTCAGCTGCAGAGCACTGGGGCACAGGAGCCAAGCACATGTCTCTACATACTGCACGGACAGGAGCTCGGCCAGGCTGGCCCCCATCTGCAGGGTTGACTCACTTCCAGAAGGTACTTGCATTCATTTGGAAGGACAACAAGGCATGAGTCAATGGATCAAAGCAATTTATCAGTATTGAAATCAGCACCTAGTGTTAAATTCTGAACGCCTTTCCGTCAGTTCATTTACATATTAGAGCTTTCCATGGCTAGTATTAGCTGAAACCAGGCCCACTTGACAGGCAGAATAGTTAATGACGTAATTATGAATTTTCTGCTGTTGCTGGTAAACATTCTACCAAGATGGAAGCCGCTTTTACAAGTGATTTCTTTTTTTACTTTGTAGTGCATTTGTATTCTCTATTTTTGGAGCGCTTAAGGAGATGATCTGGGGAAGACAGGAAGCACTCGTCCTCCACTTTCTGTCCAGCCAGGCACTCAGCTCCCTAGGGTGTAGAGGAAGATGGAAAGGTTGACCATGTTGTAAGGTAAACGATTTTAACTAGCCATCAAAAATTTATATCTTGCTATATAAGCATCTGTCCGCCTCTCTGGATGGCAAACGGTGATCATTCTGTGAAAAGAATTCTTTACAGCACTTCATCCAGCTAGGCCCTTGTTTCGCAGTGCTTAGACAAACACTTTTCGGTTTATGTAAATAGTTGGTGGATCAAATTTCCCTAGCTGCCACACCCAACCAGCCTGAATCACCAAGAGAAACATAAGGAGAGTCAACTTTTTTATACATTACTTTTTACCAAAGTACACAAGAGTTGCTATGTTACCCTCTTCCCACCAGCAAACAGATTTTTCATTCTGAAAGAATTTTTCTATCAGCCCCCTGCATAAAGCTCGTTAAAGCTTGATCTGATTAAGAGGAAGAGCAAAATGAATGCTCAAAGTGTGCCTTTACTTCTGGACTTCATGGTGCTTTTCCAACAGGGCCAAGCTCCAGGGCACCTGCTTTCTGCAGCCACCAGATGTGGCCCTGAGCACAGATGAGAGGACTACAACAGCTATTTGCATGTGCAAAAATGAAGGTCGTTATGAAAAATCTGTATAAATCCCATGAGCTCATCTGCACATACTTGCTGGTTGTCATGACTTGGGCTTGCTTTCCTAGGAAGATCAATGCAATGCAAGGCCAACTTGGATCAATTGTAATTATACCCCTACATTGAAAAATTATGGAAGAGAAAGCAGTCCTTTTCTATCTGTGCTATTGCTAGCCTGCACTGCAAGCCTCCAGACACCACTGTTATGGGGACTACGCAGAGTAACTTGCCTGGTGTTTGGCCACAATTCTACCCTATTTGCTTCCCTCCACCAGAACCAAGAGACCTGTCTTTCTCCCTCTTTTAAGCGAGAGGAAAATCCTGCCTGAGGATGACGGTCACTGCTGTAGCCCTGGTGGTGCGATGATACAAACACAGCAAGGCTCAGGAGGAGATGCAGATCTTCCGTATTGCCAGCTGATGCTACGGGAACTCCAGAAAACTTCAAAAGCAAACACTTGTTTTCAGGCTCAATGCAGAAAGTGGGGGGAGAGCTGATTTTAGATGCTTCTTTTTAGCATTGTGATGTCTCAGAAAGCCTCAATTCTAGTGTTAATAATTGCTCATTAGCCTCTGCGCAGACTGCCATACTACTACTTTTAGCTGCTGTCAAGCAAATCCATACTGAGACTAGACCAGTGTTCCCAGAGATCACCATTCTCCTGCCCGGTTCATCTGGACCCTTGCCCGCACCCCAACCGTACCCTTAATCCTACCCCCAGCCCAGCCTCTGCTCAGCAGCTGCTGTCGGAATTGAAAGGCAGCCTGAAAAACAAAGCACCAAGGTCTGATTTCTCTATGGAAACCTGAATGTCCCCCCCCTTATGTCCGCAACTTACCTAAAGTTTCCAACCATCACATACAAAACACAAACAGCCAAACCCGACTACCAGTTTCATTGATGAAACAGAGGGAAATTTGACCTGATAAAGTTATTTTCCTGCCTATTGGCCACCAGAAATAAACTATTGTACATAAATTACTTTGTAAAGGTTTGATTTATTGCATGTGAACAACTCTATTGTTGAGTCAGCTTATTTCATACCATAGGGTATATACTGAAATCTTTCCTGTTTGTTTAAACTCTTTATAGAAATTCTTACATAGTTTCAAATAGTTGTGGTTAAACAGTTGTAAATACATGTGAATTTCCAACTGTGTTATTATCGCTTTTCTACTGCTCCTCTAATGTTTTGGGTGACCCTTATATGATTTTTTTTTTTTAACATAAATAGAAGAACTTGCCTTAAGACCTCTCTGATTTTTTTGGTTCATCTCTTTTATTGTTATACTGCAGAGACTGATTTTGACCCTATCACACTGCTCATAAGCAATGTGGAATATAAAATGTGTTATGTGCATCAAATCACTGCAATACACATTTAGTTTACACTGAAGGTGTAAACTACAGTTCAACTTGGCTCTTTCCACATGATTTCTAGGAAAGATCTTAGCACTATTATGCTTTAAAACATTGTGATACACAGAACAGAAGGCTTCTAAATCTCAACAAATTATGGGGGGGGGGGGGAAGAAGCAAGGTGTTCTGTCTTCATCTTTCGTTAGTGTAAAGGACCACCATCATTAAAGTTCCTAGATTTATTTCACAAAGAAACAGCCATGCATAAAACATCCAGGAAACTTCCTTTATTTTTTTCTTTTTAACCTCCTTTATTTTATTTTTTTATTTTTGCACTTTTAAGACGTTGTTATCTTAAGCATGCTAATATGCTTCAAAGACTGCTACTGGTGGCACCTAAATGCACTTACCAAATGTTTTTGAAATGGTCAACATACCTAGCGAAACAGCAGCACCATGAAATAGCACATACTTTTCAAAACCCGAAAGCCACTGCAAGATCCATACTTAGGATAGCCAAAAAGTTATGTTAGGGGAGAAGCCTTCCAGCTCCTGCCCTTTTTAGAGAGAGGCATGGATTCCTTCAAAAAAAAAAAAAAAACAGCGAAGACAACATCTCCAGGTAGATATTAGCCATAAAGCCTCTGGTGATCCATGTCCAGAATCGCATGGGCTTTGGCGAATGCTCTGTAGCTTTTTGCATAGGGGAAGGCTGACCCTCTTAAGGGTCATTCCTCAGTGCATGTTGGGAGATCATAGAATCATAAAGATCAATTAGAGTAATCAGGGAAAATGGTGAAGAGAGGGAAGGGGACAGCGGGGCTGGAGAGAGAATAAGAAGATGTGTACGGAGAGAAGGCAGCATAGGGTGGGCAGGAGCCTGGACAAGAGCACACGCCTGCTGGGCTGCTCCTGGCGGAGGCTGCCAATGCGGGCCACGCTACAGGAGTTGGCACAGGCTGTAAATTAACCAGTGTGATACATAAATCCCCAGCAAAACTGATTGCACACACCCAGCTGAAAAATGTAAGTAAACAATAATTCCTGTCCTTTTTATATCTATTACCTCAAGCTCAAGCATGCCTTAATCCTTCATTTTATTTGATATCATTTACCTTATCCAACATATATAAAAGGATATGTTCTCCTTCTTAGACCGTCTTTAACTTTCTATGAAACCAGCTTTAAGGAGTAGGCCAATATTTGTATAGCAGATAATACCTAAAAAGAGGCTCCCCTGTTTATATAGGCAAAGAAAATCCCCATTTTAGGTTTTCACTATAGAATAAAACATTGTATGCTTAGAGACGCGTAGTCTGGTTTCAGCAATGTATTTGATATTCCTTGCATGTGTCCCTTGTGTCTGAAAACTAAGGACTATATGGCAGAAGTCATTCACTTCTCAAATGTGACATGTCTAGAAACGCCCCCATCTTTGAACGAAAACAATCAGGAGTATTGCACTCTTGTACAGCTTTCAAACAGTTGCAAGAAATACAGGGTTATAAAGTCCCCTGTACTTCAAAGAAGAATAGAGGGACTGACAGGGAACAGAAAAGACGTGGAAAATAGGAAAATCAGTTAAACAAAGGAGCCTGGAGAACAGGGTTCTGTGCCTGACTCCACCTCAGGTGCTTTGTTTGGCCTTTGGCAAGTTACTTATCTTTCCTGTCTGAGTACTTAAACATTAAGGAAACAGATGCAGTGATGAGACACTTTCAGAAGTTAAACAGGGACCAGCACTGAGCATAGTAAAAGCATCTCTGGTTTACAGTTTAGAAGAAAGTAAATTGGGGAACGGAATGATAAAGCTTGGATTGGCATTAAATGAGTGAAGTATCAACTCTTGCTTCTAGCATTTGATTTTGCTCCTGTATCGCAAAGTCATCAGGAGGAGCCTGTATTGCTTTGCCTCTAAGGGTCATATTTTATCTTCTCACCTGCTCCTCTTCTACCAGCACGACTTCTAGTCTCACGAGCTTGCTTAACTGTGCATAGTTGCAATCGAAGTGTGACACTGCTGAACTGGCACCTCTGCCTCTCTATCCAGTTATCACCGCGTTATCTCAACATGTCCTCAGCTTTCTTCTTTTGCTTCCTGCAGGCTGAAGTGGGAGCATGGACTGGATGTGTTGTAAGTGTTTCTCTCAACTTACTAGCTGAATGCTGTTATTCTAGAAAGCTTCATGCTGCATTTCAAGGTTCATTGTTGATTGGAATCTTTGATTGGAATCTTTGTTAGCAATAGAATTATATATATATATTCAAATAAAATTTGCTTGTATAGCCATATGATGCACAGCAGATGTTTTAAGTACTTGACTTAATCCCTTAAATAAATTCATACTTCATAAATATTTTCATGTCCTAGAACAGATCCATAATATCTGGTTTCTTTCATCACAGCAGTATTCAAGTTGCTAAGTCACCTTGTTTCTTCGGTTTTTCTCTCTTATAAAAACACTAATACCTGGATACACCAGAAGAAATGGCTGTCTGTGGGATGGAAGCAGATTGCAGCCTTCAACCAGTCTAAAGATGATCTAAAAATCCCAATGCAAATGACATTACAAAAATTTCCATTTTAATGAAAAAAGCTATCTCTACGAATTAGTGTTGTGTACAGCTGGAAAACTACCTTGCCTACTGAGCACATACACTGGAGAAATAACTTTTAAGGTTAAATATTCCTGCAAAGGATCCCTTTCTCCATTTGGTTAGGTTTTGGAGGTATTACTCTAACTTCTCAGCATCTACTTGGCCAATAATCCCGATCCAGTGATCAAGCAGAATTGCTAATATCTTTGCAGCACTTCTGGTGGAAGTAGCAAAGGGTGATTTGGAGTAAAAGAAGTCTAATTCATGTTAGAGTGACATTTTCCATGGAAGAGTCACTTCTTGTAGCACCTTCAATGTAAGAGGATTGAACACAACAATCCACGATGCCTTTCCTGTCCAACATGCAGATCTGACACAAAAGATACTGACTTATTACTAATTGCTCTAACTTGCAGGCAGCAAATCCCAACACCACAGAAAGACAGAACTGTACCATCAGAAACCTGAAGACATAGCCAAGTTCTGTCTCCGCCTAAGCTAAGCCTCTTACACCAGTCTTGGAGTTCCCAGTAACATCTAACTCCTTTTTCTCCTATTTACCCCAAGTGGTGGAGCACAGCTGGCAGTACATGCAAGAAGTGACAACTAATAAAAACCAGGAAAGTCTCTTTTTGATGCGTAAAGCTCAGATTCTCATCAAAACTGCCTTCAAATGATCTAAACCCAACATTTTCTGAGATATCCCAAATGACACTTGTCTGGCTATCAAAAGTATGGGAGGCAGAAAGCAAAAGAAATATCTTTCTGAAGATGGAAGGTAACCAACAACCAAAAATTAAGTTCTAATACTTGGACTGGGTAGAAGCACAGTTGTCCAAACCAGTACCACAGCCCTGCACTTTTATAGCTATATCCAGTGCAAAGAATATACTAGCTTTTACAGACGAACAGAAAATTGTATAACCCTGGTGTGTACATAGGCAATATGACCCTGTTTTACAGCTCGAGCCTTTTCTTCCATCACCTACGGTGGAGCTAGGCACAGGTCTCAAGGCAGTGGGTCCGTGTTTGTGTTTAAAGAATAGGGCAGCTCGTGCACATTAAGAGCGTTTTCCATACAGCTTCCTGTATGGAAATGTGCAAAAAAAAGGGTATTTTCTACACAAACTTCTGCAAGTATTATATTGACATGGGGTGAAAAGTCTATCAGGTAGGGAAAAAAAAAACCAACAAAAAACTATCATCCAATGTTGGGCAGGGGGACTAGAATCAAATTGTGTTCATCTAATCAGCAGGAAGAGCAAACAATTTGATAAGGGAACACTTAATGCTGTCTAACAGCATGTGTGTGTGTCTGTATAAATAAAAAACACTTCATATTGCTGCTGAATGACTTCTTCCCCCCATTTGGGATAGTTCCAAAGACAGGATGGTAACTGCTCTTTGCTAGACAACAAATATTAACTATTGCTACTTCATCAAAATCCTGCACCAATACATTTAACCAGTTCATCAGCCAGGAAGATGATATTTTCATATTTGCTAGCCTGGAGCTTCACTAAAATTAAGATCAACTGAGTACAGCTATAACAATTATCAATTTTCATTCTTGGATAACAGCTTAAAATTGCCTTCAGGAAAAAGGAGGGTCCTTTGCTCTGGATGCTAAAAAAAATTAGATATAAAATTAACTACTTTTTCTTCCTCAGGCTAAACATGTGGTTAAGCTCACTAAAATTATTCATCAAGTTTACAGGTTGCATCCCTATTTGCTTTAGCTTTTAGGTTCATAAATAAGGAAAAAAAATCTGTCAGGTATTTTAAATTGCATTCTCAGCCTGGACATCTACCTATCCAATACTAAGTTACCTTCTGCAGCCTGCTGAAACTGTACCAAGAGGAGAAAATTTGAAATGCCTCTTGAAAAAATGCCTTAAAAACCCAGTGAGGTTGGTACATTCTGAGTCCCAGCTAAAGCACACCATTGGTCAGACTGGAAGATCCTGCTCGACAATGCAGTTTGATGTCAACTGAAGAGACAGTTTTATTAAACCCTGTGATAAATGTGGAAAAATTAATATCCATTGATAAATGCTTGGTTATCATAGAAATTAGAAGTTTTGATCAAATGAAATTAGATCCCTACAAACTGTTCCCTACGAGTTTCTGGGCTCTGTTTCTTTCCATAGGCTTGTCACGAATATCAGGAAGATCTGGTGGCTCTAATCCTCAGACTTCTGGCTGGGTGTTTTCCTGATTCCTCAAGCAAGCAAAACAAAGCTTTTATGTAGTCTTTAAAAGAAAACTCCCAAAGGGGAAGAAAATTAGCTGTGCAAGCAGACAAAATAATTTATGTCAAAATAGACGAGTAAAAAAAAAATAAGAGTTGTCTTCTGTTTTGTTGTTGTTCCCTCTTCTTTCCTTTACCTATTTTTCTATTGGAAAATGCTAAAGGATTTAATTGGATTTTAAAAAGGGGGGTTCTCATGTCACTGGAGAAAACACTTTTCATTAAAAATGATTTTTCCATTTGAAGATTTTCCACTGAACATACTCGTCATTTTTTAGTTGATCCTACCAACCACAGTGAAGCAAACACATGCAACACAGCGCTGAAGTAATGTCATCTCTGGATTGCTTAAAACTGTACAGAGATTAAAGCACCCCAATTCTACCTTGCTCAATCCACAAGTCTGCAAACTCCTACTTCAAGGCACGTGTGGTGCTGCACCGCATGGGACTGCGTATCCCAGGAAAAGGTCAAAGGGACTGACATCCTGTTGAGCAACATTTTCTATGACTGAGACAAATGGAGCATCAGATCAAAAGGGAGTAGGCTGAGTAAAGGATCAACTTGCTATCAATTTGAAGACACAAGACAGACAAAGCAATTTCATCAAGAAAAATTAACCCACATAGATAAGAGATAAATAGTGAAACTGTTTCAAGATATATTGATAACATTATTCCAGAGTGGTAAATTGCCTATAAAATGAAATCTCTGAATTTGGACAACATTTTTCCCCCCAGTGAAAACATTTCCACATGAAAGTGTACCACTTGTGACTTACAGATGAAAACTTTTACAGCTTTTTGTTTTGTAACAGATTCCTTCTGAAAGTTTTTTGTGCTTGAAACAGTTGAAATTGAAACAACTTAAAGCGTTTTAGTTCTGTCAAAATAACTGCTTTCAGGGATTTTGGTTTTTAACAAACAGCGTTTCCATTATTTTCCTACTTCTCCCCCAATTAAAAAAAAAAAAGGGAAAAAAAAAGAATCACAACCTAATTTGTCCTCCACAGTCTGCACTAACGCGCAGACATCGCAAGCATAAGCATCGCTCTTTCACACCTCTGTGCCTGTGGAACAGAGCAACGTGTACCAAGGGTTAGTGTGCAACACCTCTGCAACCGCATGAGCCTGTGCCCTGAGCTTTCAGCCTACTTGGCTGAAAAATGGAACTCTACATTTTGGAGGTGGTAGAGGACAAAGCCAGAAAAACTCCAATTTTTTTGGATGCTAATGCTGGATACAGACAGCAACTCAAGGAGATGTCTAGAGCTACAAACTTAACAGCTTATTTACCTTGGCAGCTACACCCCAGCTAGTCTCAATGGCAGAGAGTTTTCTTCCCTACAAGATGCCAAATGCATTTCTTGCTGATTAACCTGCATGGGTGAGGATAATTTCACCATGCTCAAACCGAAGAATGAGCGGCACCTTCGGGAAGATTATTCATAAGGGGAGCTGTTAAGCTGTAGCCCAGCAGGGCCCTCTCTCTCCCCCCAGCTCTAATCAGGAGTACAGGGCAGCAATTAGAGCCACTGTCAACAGCTGCTCCCATACCATTGAGAAACTTCCATCCTGCTGGGGCTCTGAAACATGGCTTTCGGATCGCAATTAACACACCGCTAACAGCTCTCTTCCAGATCGACAAGCTATGACCGCACTCAGAAAATGACACCGGACAGGTTTATTTCCACGGTCAAAGATAACTTGTGGCAAGCCAAAACAATATTGTATTTCACAAAGAATCCCTCAGGAATCTTTTTAAGGACAAGGATGCTTCCTCGGCCTTTGTGCATGCACCATGATGGTTCATAAATATCTCCCAGTAGTGACAACATTAAGGACCTGTCTGGATACAACTCTAGAAGTCGTTATGCTCGTGGTGGTATACCTGACATGATAATAAGATGCTCAGATACTAAATTATCCATGATTCATTCATGGGCTGGGGGCACAGTTAGCTTACTCTGCGTATGGCATAGCAGGAGGTCCTGCACCCCCATTCACCGATGCCTTGTCTCTCGTCTCCACTTCAATCAGGAATCAGCCAGCTGAATGCTCAAGCGTCAGCGGACACTTTGACCACAGGAGACCAGGGCATAGCTGCAGCACAGTCTACAAAGGAGACTATTGCTATGACAGTAATTTCCCAGGAACTTTCAAATATTTATTTTGTCCTCAAGTCTTCTGTGTCTGGAAACACAGACACGCACAAGCTTTTGTAGATTAATGTAAACAGTGTATGAAATTGGGCGCAGCATTAGGATTCAGGCCCCTCTAGCTACCTGCAAATGTAGAGGAAATTCAGGATTACCAGCACATAATTGTGGAGTTGGGGGAGCCAGCCCAGCACTTGACTTTTCCCTCGGTTCAGATTTCCCTGCATATAGAAAGAGTAGGTGGATATGGCAAGACACACAGTATTTATATATCAGCTGATGTCACATCTGAATGCAATTCTAGATTTACTATTACAACTCTTCCTTCATCTAGGCAATAACTACCTGCCTGCTAAAAGGCATCAGATTCTTTTATTGTTAAAATGAAACCGGACCTGGTACCCTGGGGCAACTGATTTCAATCTCCAAGTTCATATGGTTTTTCTTGCTGACAAGACTGGTTTGAAGGACAGCCAAAATGCCAGAGGCAGTTGCCCTTGCTAAGAAGAACCTTGAAAGACATTATGATGATTGTTAATAAAGTACGCGCACACATGCACACAATTTTCTACAATAAACCAACAGATTATAACTGGTTCCCCCAATACTGCACACGGGGTTGATGTGAGGAGGATACAGGAGGCAGCTTTGTGTCCTATCATGGAGGAGATGGAAACCTTGCGCGTGCAGAAGTCAGAGCAGCTCCCTGGTGCCATACCGCACTGCAAACTGGCCGTTCCTCATATGTAAGAGGCACTTGTGCTTAGGACTGATCATCTACACATGCAAATACGGGATTTTCATGTGGTATCAGGACACTCTTCCACAAAAGCAAGATATCTCCTTGCATTTTGCATGCATATGTACCATTGCCTGCACGGTCTTTTGAATATCAGGCTTCATGTTTCAGAGGTACAGAAAAGTCACCAAATGTAACATAACTGAAAAGTTGGAAACTATGTTATTCAAGGTTTTCAGGCAATTTCAGAATGGGGTATCGCACATTTGGTGTTCCTGTAGCTGTTTCCATGTAATTGTGCTGCATTGCCCCAAGATGCACTATAAGAACACACCACCTAACTCTGCTTTCCAGGACATGATTATAATTCTTCCAAGACAATGTATTTGATCTGGGGCAGCACCTTGCTTAGATTGTCTTCTTTGGTCGCTTTGGATTTGATAGAATGATGCTCTCTACAAGTCCCCACAGTTTTCATAAACCATGTAACCATGCTCACCGTAAATTGAGCTTATGTTTGAGCTCTAGCTTCTCTTTTAAGAGGATGATAGTTATTAAAAAGCTCAATTTCTCTTGCTATTCAATTGAATTTGCAGTGCTTGCTAGACAAGACTCGGGACTTAGTATGGTAGGTCTATCTGTGCAAGGCGGGTGTTCTGAATAATTGCACTGCACTGTTCCAGTTTTTCTGGACCTGCTGCATTTTTCCACATTTTGCAAACACTTTGAAAAAAAAAAAAAAGGCAGTGGCAGCTAGCGAAACCCTTATGCTGCTGGGCAGCTCAAGGAGCCCATGGAGCTCACCAGGGTCCTATTTGCCCATATGACCATCTCCATCTGTCCTAAAATGCTCCACCTGGTGCCCCCCTCAGCTGGGGACTCACAGGTGCAACTTCCTTGGCCACCCACAGGCGTTGCAGAAAGGAGCTGAAAGCGATTTCAACAATTTGGACTCCCAAACTACCCTCATGGAAGCCTAAGCTAGGACAGCTCAGGTGGTTTTCACTCGCAGCTTCCACCGCTTGGGCGCACGCGTGCGTGTGCAGACTAGCTCTCCGCCAAGCAGGGGACTCTGCCCAGACTAGCAGCAAGAGGCCAGCGCACCGCACACCGCCTGCGGCTCTCGTTGGCTCCCAGCCAGCATCACGGGCCCGCAGCCCAGCGGGAACAGCAGGGTGAGCCACGCAGGCTGAGCTCTACACCCTAGCTCCTGCTCGTAGGGTTGGGAACTCACAAGGACGGCGTCATGGTCGGGACTGGAATCGGTGTTAGGTGCATCTCCAGGATCTGCTTTTCCTCTGGGAGCAGAAGGCTGCAGGGACCTTCCTGGTGAAACAGTCCTGAGAGTTGTCTAGCGACTGAATGCAGTGAGAAGTTACCATGCCTCAACTAGCTAACTGAACAGAAATCACGGCCCAAAGACTGTCACATATCCCATGGCATGCAAGCATATGCCTTGGAAGTCTTCATACCCACTTCCAGAACTTCAGTTCAAGACCCTATTTATTATTTTCACCTTTAATATACATGATCATTTTTGACACTGAAGATCTACAAGATCCCATCATTTGAGCAACATACTAAAGTAGCTGCTTAGGAGGGATGCAAAAGCAGAGACCAGATCAAAAGGCAGATCACCCTTATGCCCCAGCGTACCATGTCTGGGAAAAGATTTTATACGTGATCGTTCCAGATATATTTTTTTTTGTTTTCGATTTTTAACTTGTGACTGAGTAAATTTAGTTTCCCCAGCATTATTAAACCATTAAACCACCACACAGGAGACATCTGACATTTGTTAGCAGTGCAGTTGAGATGGAGTGCATCTCACTTCTGACTTCTTTTGTTTTACTCTATTTTATTCGAGCATTTCCTAGGCATGAAAATCAAGAGCCTTCCAGAAATTCTGTGCCAAGACAGACCCCAGACATGAAACAACATAACTACTGACAGCGGGCAGTAAGAGAGAAAGGCAGCGTTCACACGCATGCCCTGCTCTTCGGGGTTTTTATGCATTTCTGGGTGATCAGGTTAAACATTTTGGTTGAATGCTGTTTCTTAGGCAGCCTTAATTTGTTAAGCAATCTTACAAGAACAAATATAGCTCTGGTGCTTATTCTTACTAGAATTCATACATCTTTTCACTCCATTGTTCTGTAAACAAAACAAAAAAGCAATTTGTTAGCTTCAGAGATTTAATGCAATCTAGTCCAGCCCAGCACATGGTTCTCACCCTGGTAACCACATTTTCATAACAAACTCCCTCAGAGCTCCCAACTTCTGGAACATTTACCCACCAAGTCAATACAAACCAGGGGTTTAGCCCTCCTAGCTCACCGCAGAACCTCTTTTCACCTTTCACTGTGCAGGTCTGGGAGGTGGAAAGAGCTGCTGAACAATGTGGGATTCTGATAGAAAAGACAATTCCTGTTACCAGAGTATTTTGGATCCGTATATATGTAAATAGCTGTTAATAGATCGCAGCAGATGGCTCTTAACTCAGCAACAGCACAAATATAACAAGTTTCATTTGATCTGATCCGAGGTGGTTGATGAAGCTATTTGTTTACTTGAGTATTTTTTTTTTTAATTAGATCATCCACAGTGCCCAGAGTGTTGTCTGGGTGTTCTTTTATTATAGTTCATAAAACTCCAAATAAAAATAGGAGGCAAGCCGATCATTCTTTGGAGATTTGCCTGTGCAACAATACAGTTCGGGTTGCATCACTAAGTATTCAAAACAAAGTAAAAAAAAAAAAAAAAAAAAAAAATCAAAACATCAAGTTTTCACAGCTATGAGTTTGCAGTTGTGCACATACACACAGGAAGATTACACAGCTTGCACACGTTCTTACTTGTGCTGTTTGCAGAGCGTAGCTGAGGGTACGGTGACAAGCAGCCAGCTAGGAGGATCCACTGGGGACAAGCATTCTGCCTCTCAAGTACACTAAGAGTGTGTCCAAGTCAGTTTTGTATGGGCTGGCACCCTAGATGGCCTTACCTAGTCCATTCCTCTCAGCAGAACAGGATCGATAGTAAATAAGCAGTGAATTTGTAATAGAACATTTTTTAAAAAGAGGTGGATTAGCATGAGTGGATATCAAGGTCCCTTTCCTACAGTAATCCAAAACCATGCTGAATTTACTTGCAATTCTGACCTGCGTATTTCTCCCTCATTTCTCTGACCACTTGCTGCCTTTGTGGGAGTCATGCAGGAGCTCAGCCTCCCGCGCCGTCACACACCAACCCCATGTGCACAGGTGCAGTCGTTCTTCCACCAACAGTTGTCACTACCACACACACTGAGACACTGCCCCAGGGCACAGTGTAACCGTCTTACCTCTAACAGATGCAGAGACAGAACTCATGTACCCCCAGTACAAATGTGGTAAACGCAACACCCACAACAGGGTTTGTGGAGCAAAGGAAGAGGATGGAGAGTTAGTCTGGACTGCACTGGCATTCAGGTATTGGTATATTTGCTTATTGAGGAAAAATAAAATGGATGAAATGCAACTACAGCAAAGGCAGACTTGTAAAAAAAAAAAAAAAAAAAGAGCATTTCTTCCCTCCCATCTGCAATTTCTTAGGCAAGACGCTGCTAATAGCATATACGTGCGGACAGCACAGGCACCCGACTCATAACAGCCAGTACTGAAGCCATCCTATGCGGTTAGCTTTGCAAGATAGGACTTTGCATGCACTAAAGACAATTGTGCAAGCAAATGAGGCCATCGAGTCACTGCAGCTGCAGGGAGCAGAGTCACAGCAGCCGCAGACTGGGGAGTCTGGCTCCTTGGCCCTGCTGGTGTCCCGGGCAGGTGCGGCAGCACAGCTTCCCTCCCTCCATCGGTGGCACTGCGGGTGCAAAGCAGCCAGCAAGGCTCCCTCCCTTCCTCTGTGCGCACATACTACGAGAAACCAACTTGCTCATAATTTGTTTGCTAGTTTAGCATGTTGAAGGAACCAGGAACGACAATACTTTATAAGCACCCTTACATTTGCACAGTTTAGCAGCTGTCACGAAGATGCACCAGCCAAGAGGATCCCATCACTTTTCAAATGATCTGCTTCAAAACATTTCCGTAACCCATTTTTAGAGTTTGCTTCAACCTAAAACTCCACTTAACAAAGACTGCAGAGAGAAAAGATAAACCTGTAACTTTCCAATATGGGCAAGAACCAAATCCAAATATTCTCGTTCTTCTGAGGAAGAGATTGCAGCAGGAATGCATTTGTGCTGCAGCATGGTCAGCTGATGGAGGCAGCTCTGCCAGGCTCCAGCAGCACATTTAGAAGACAAAAGCTTGCTGAAACAAATTCACTCCTTCCTTCAATTCTCTCTCGGCATCTTTAGAACTGTTATTTCAAGCATACAGGATAGGTTGGTTAGTTGATAAGCCATACATACACTTGGGTTTTGGTCAAAGTGTTGAGTCTTGGTCTTTAAGTTACTAACTAGAATTTTTTCAAAGAAGTTTTCTTTTGGAACAGTTTATTTTGAAAGGGGAAAACTCTTTCCGCTTCCTTTATTTCCTTTAAGGAAAAGAAGATAAAGAGATAAACTAAAAGAAAATAGAGGGTAATGTGTGGAAAGTGTTTTTTGTTTGTTTGTTTTTTTAAACCAAGCCAGAAAGTGGCATAAGAAGTTCTAAAACAAACTGAAATGGCAATTTACTCTGTATCTTCAAAAACAAGATGACTCACATTTCTTTACATTTTTCCCCACAGAAAATGTTGTCCAGTGAAGTTCTGAAAACATTATTCCTCATCAACAGTCTTCTTTACCACACCTGGGTGGGTGAGGGCAGGACAGGAGGGGCGTGCATCTGCCAGCTCACCTCTGGACGTACACCTGCTTTTCTTTCAGTTTGACTTCACGCAGAAGCCAGGTTTGTAATTGCCTGAGGTGTGTGCAAACTGCCCTTGCTGTCTCAACAGAGTTTGAGTCTCTTGACCAAATTAAATTAACTCAGAGAAAAACGAAGTAAAAACTTACACTTCACAAGCTACCTGAAAATCAATGAGGGAGAGAGACACCTGATAAGTGTGCAGCCACAAAATATCATCAACAGCAGCTTTCACTTTCTCCAGCAACAAAGCTCATCGGCCACAGGGCCAGCCCCTGCAGAGCCAGATGTTATTGGTGTCAAGGAGGTACTTGCTTTTAAAAAGAAAGTTCCTATCTGGCTCAAATACAGATTTACAGGAAAACATGAAGATTGAAAAAGGAAAACACTGAGCCTTCACACCACGCCCCTCCACAGTTTCAAAAAGCATAGCAAAATATTTAACCTCTTAAGAAATTATTTTAAAAATTTTAATTAATTTAGTAGGAAATATTCATCCTCTTAAAGTTGGAAGCCACACACAAACCTAATCAACAATCATGCAGCAGTGATGAACTCAGGCCCATATACAGATGTCTCACCCTCAGTGCTGCAACCTTTTTTTCCCCACCCACTTTTAAGAAAGTCCAGGCCACAGCTTCAGCTCTCTCCCACCCACTGCTCTGCCCCTCAGTCCACATCTCTGCAGATTTCTCTTGGGAGCAGAGAATATCTTGGAGCCACCTTTACCCCTATTTCAGCCTTGCACTTTCCACAGGCAACACCAAAACAACTGCGTGCACCAGCATGCACTCCGCTCTGTTGGTGCTGTCTGTCCTTGGCTCGGTGACATTGAGAACTGCATTCAGATGCCAACGGGGACAGGTATCCTCCTACAGCTAGAGGAATTGGAAGTGGCATGGGGAGGATGATTGACACCGCATGTAAGTTCTTGTTCTGTCAAAGCTTTACAGCGCTGTTAGTTGTCTAACCCAACCACTCTGCCATTGCTTTGCCACAATCCTACACGATGCCCAGTGTCTATCAGACTTTTCATCTGATTGCCACAATGTTAACAAATTCCATTCTGAGGGTTGTACAGATACCTTCTGCATAGCCTGAAGTCAGGCAGTCTTGTACAAGTTCATTTGCTTTGTTGGGGATGCTGGAAAAATGTTTTTGCTTGCAAGACTTGAGAGGAGGTTCTCTTAATTTGAGTGTTTAAAAAAAAAAAAGATTGGACCAAAAGTGCTCATGCACTGCCAAACTGCATTTAACTAGTGAGACTGAAAAAAAAAATCACTTAGAATTTGCTCCTTGACAAGATGCTCTAGGGAGGCATCTAGAAAGGGAACTTTCCTGCTCATTCATTTTTGTACCATGTTGTCAGGAAGCTATTTCAAACACTTTTAAGCAAGAGAGCTTTAAATTATCAGAAATTCATTTAGCTCAGTAAAAACATGGAGTGAGGCTCTTCAGAGCTTAGAATCTGCTCAGACAAATGCAGAACAACCGAAGAACCATATCCTTGTTACAAAAACCTCAGTAAGCCCCATACTGGAGTGGAAGAGCAAAGACAGCTCAGTGGAGCTTCAGTTCCTCCCTTGGAAGCAGCGTGCTTGCAGCTCCCACACCACCCACACTGTGCTGGGATGCTCCTCCCTGTTCTCACTCGGGCTCATTTTCAGGGGGTTGATAGGCACGGAGTTTCTGAGCATTTCTCCAGCTCCAGCAGAGCATTCCTTCAAAGAAGCAAGAACGATCTTTTTCTAGGAAAGTAAATGAAAGAAGCCAGGCCTTAAATGCTGTGCAGTTGAGTTAGTGCCTCTTTTCATTACAATTTCAAAGCTGCTCTATGGTGTATGCGAATCCATGGTTTTCCAACCAATTTCGCTGTAACTTTTAATACTTGTATAGTTATATACGTGTGCAAACTACTGTATTGTTTAATTTTATATAAAGGGAAATCCAAAGAAAATAAAGCAAGACCCTCCCCCATGTTATTTCCCCTTAAGTACAAAGATCCTGAATGTTTTGCTAAAAAAAAAAAAAATTTATCTTCAAGAAAAGTCACTCTTAAACATCTGTAGCTCCTTTATTTACCCTCAGACTTTAGCAAACTGAAAGTGCTTTGAATCTTGATGGATTCTTCTCAACAGAAGAGAAATATCAAGGCAATATACCCATAGTCAGACCTCACTTCAGCTCCCTGAAAGGGCCAATGGAAAGATTCACAGTCAAGAAGAGTCATCTGGATCCTCAACTGTTTTTCAGGTCTGTGAAGTTTAAAGAGTATTTCATACCCTAAGCGTCCTTTGCTCCTGCTTTTTTCCCATGAAATTCGTTTTAGTTTGGGGTAGGAGAAGGGAGGAAAAAGAGAGCCTTGGAGAGGCAGTTGCCAATGGAGATCTCCTGTACTGAGTTTTGTCAGCTGGAATCAAATTGCACATCTAGCAAGGCTGTCACTCAAAGGTGACTCATTTGCATGACAGCACGAACTGAACCATGCCTTCTCCGTGCTGCACAGTAAATGTTATGTAAACACCGAGGATGTCTTCATGCATGGATTAGGAGGAGGATTGCACAAGTTTTCAAGGTACTGCGTTGCTTAGTTTGGGAGAACTCATCAAGGCGCAGGGCAAGCTGCATGTGGTTACTGTCTTGCCAGTATGTGCTAAACTGCGAGTGGTATCACGGGGCTGTGGCACATATCCACACCCCCTTCACGACTGCACCCAACTGCTCAGAGTGGCAGCAAAGAAAAACAAACAAACCTGGGACATCCCATTATGTGGGCTGGAGGAGTGTGTTTCCACCAGTGAAGCAACTCCTAAGGGAGCACAAGGTATTTAGCAGATATTTCAAACTTGGGCAGCCTTTGCTGCCTTTGGAGAGGTTGATCACGAGACATTAACGCCGTAGAGCGCAGCGACATACCAGCTCAGGCAAGTATCAACAGTTCAGATACAGTCCGGCCACATTTTTCCCTGCAGAAAGGTTGGGCCGGACTGCTGCTGGGTCCAGTTAATGCAGCTGCACCTCTGCTGGGTGCTGCTTGCAGGAAGACAGGCAAACCTAGGGGTTTCCTGCCCCTGGGCTGGGAACCGCTCCATTGCAGCGGTTCAGCTCTACTTTTGCTTTTATTAATTATGGTAGTTATATTAAGAGGGATCAGAAGAACAAAAATAACCAAGTGAACACACAAGTCTTATCATTAGCAAAGTCTTTCATCAGAAAAAACACTTACAAGTCAGGGCAGGAACTGCACCTTGCTTTGCGTTTGGAACGCTCGTGCCTCCTCAGTACTACCACAGTGCAAATATTTAGTTACTCACCAGAAGAGGAAGAAAATTATGTTCTACAGTTGCATAATCAGGACTCCAGAAGCTTGGGGATGCCTGAATTGACACGTTTTTTAATTTTAAGAAGCTTGAGTGAGGAAATTCATCCCACTACCACTTAAATATTGTTATTTTGTCCCCACAGAACCTCACTGCTCAGTTCAGGGGCAGACAGTGCTGGTGGAACAGGACCAGGACTCCTCTCCATGCCTGGGATGCCCCAAGCCTAATTTACTACCTGTCATCCAAAAAAAAAAAAAGGGCAAAACAGAGCTTTTTTTCTAAGCTTTTAAATGGCCCTTATTGGTCCACCAGACTGTCTCCTAGACCTCAAGAATTTATCTTTACAAAACCTCAATAAGCTTTTGAAAGTATTATATATATAAATATATATGTATGTGGAAGAGGGTTGTTTTTGGTTGGTTGGTTGGTTTTTTAATAGCTGGAGTACAGAGAAAGACTAAAATCTTCAAGGATTAGCAGATTTTGGATGCCCTTCTTGAAACATCCAAAACCTAGTTTACTTAAGAGAATATTCAGTAATTTTATGGCATATAAAGTATCCAGTGAACAATCCTCCAAGCGTCACTCGGAGCTGTGGCTACACAATTCCCAAATGAGAAGCCAAGAGCTCCAAAGGAGGTGGTCAGAAGGTCAGAAACATGCTTACGGGTTGAACAAGGGCAGATACTTGTTATGGGAAATTCATCCTATTGGTTCACGCCCGCCAAAATTATGCACCATGGGATTTTCAGACAGCTTGCTTCCTAATTGTCACACAGCATCGCTAGAAACAGCAGATTAACTGCACCAAGGAAAGTATCTTACAAACATGCCTCCCTAAAAGACAAAGCAGGTACCACAAATCTATCAGTAAAGTGTCCAATTTATCACTTGCACTGATCTGCACCCATCTGCCTGCGGTGCTCTGTGCACCGAAGAATAACATCCAGATGATTTCCATGATACCCAGAACCATGCAAAAGGTAATCAGACTTTTCATCTAGCTGGTTCATTAGCAATGGCAAACAACATGATTCAGTCAAAGCTGTATTTCCCATGACCTGAGAATTTACTATTCCCAACACCTGTTAGCTGCAGCCCCAATTACTAATCCTGTAAGCTAACAGGACCTGCATTTCTAATGAGGACAGATTCTCTCAAAGCAGCGTTCTTCTCATTGTGCAATGAACACCAGTCACACAAACACCTGGATGCTGCCCACATCAATCGTAAGGACTTATAGCATCCCTAGTGGCTTTGTATACGTGATGTATTTAAACACCCCGAAAGTGAAGCACGAGAGCCTAAGGAGGAGAAAGGGGAAGGGAAGGAGCTATCTCCATCAACAGCTCCAGGCACCTAATTTCAGTGAGATCGGAGTAACAGTTGGTGCAGAGAGGCTCCCCAGGAACGTAATTTATAGCCCCTAGCCCAGGTACCTAAGGGACATGACACGGGGAGCCCTACCTGCAAGCAAAATGCCCCAGGTTACCCAGAGCGCGCGTGGCAGGGCAGGAAGCTGAACCCTGATTTCCCCACACTGTCAATTAGCATCCATCCTCCTCGCTGGATGGGCCTTCCCTCGCTGAACTATGTGTGGGGAATGCTTTTACAGATCAAGCAGGCACGGGTTTCAAGAACCCCACTTCACTGCAGTTCTCTTCCCTTCTTCTCCACCCAGCAATGCCATCCTGAACTAAAGTTAAAAAGAAGACGTTGCAGGATTTGTTTAAGCAGGAAAATAATCCTCTTCAACAAGGGGGAGCAGGAGAGATTTTAAGAGTTCTATTTTGCTTTCAACTGAATTTGGGGGGGGGGGAAGCAGGTATTTTTTCCACTGCAGCTGTGTAGACATCCTTTAGAATGTTTAAGAGGAAAAAACTGTGATGTTTTGTGCTTTAAAAAAAATCAAGGAGAACTACAGAAGTTGCAGTTGGGCTGTGATATTGCATCAGTCAGCGACACAGAACATGCTGAGATCCTCTTTGCTAATGTTTTCAGAAAAAGAAATCTGCATATAGGGAAGCCTCCCTCGCAGTACCTGCCTGAAGTTGAAATCAGACAGTGCTCAGCCCTTCCTTGCCTCTTCAAAGAGAGGGCCAAATCCCAAACGTGCTGAACAATTAAAGACTCCACCAACGGCAGTGCAGGTGGAATCTCCCTTCAAGACACTAGCAGTTTGTTTGCTCTTGCTAACAAGTACCACCGATGTATCTTTTCCTGTTATCTGTGCATTTTCCCCTGGATCCTGACAGGTGAGCTACAGGAAACAGCACCTGCAAGGAAGGAAAATCCTAAAAAGCTCATTCCCATGTCACATCAGCATCTTTCTTCTCTTGGCCTGTTGGATAGCTTCAGGTTAAATTTCCTGCCAAAAGCAACAAGATCTAAAACTCAACGTTTTCCCTACGCTGTCCTCCATTTGTGGGAATTTTAACAATTTGCTGGTAAATCCAACTCTTTAGAGTTGTAGTGATGACTAATCACTAACAGACATGTAGTCACAGCTGCCTAGATATTTATTTCTTGTCTAAACCCAACTCTGAATAACTTAAGCACCTTAATAGAAGTGGAATAATAAATACAGTCCAAATATAGGCAGCAATCCAAGCCAACCATCACAGCTCTCTCTTAAATCCCCCATCTTTCAACAGCGCTCGCTGCAATACCTCTTACTATTGTATAACAAGAATGCAACAGGAGAGCAGACGAGGAGAGTGTGGCACAGTTACCGTATTTACCGCTTTCACTCAGTCCTTCTTATATTTAAAAAAATGAGCACATTCAGGTTTGTCACAGATTCCTTCCCCATACAAAGCAATAACCTCACTGTGTTTTAACAGACTTGGCAGTGATAAATCAAACCTGTGTCTGCTGGACAGGATGGGGGAAGGGAAATGCTGCTACTGATCTGGTCTTGGGTTTTTTTCTCACTTTGAACAGGAGGAGAATCCCAACTGTGGCTGCGTTGCTCTGGGTAGAACATCCTCTCCACAGGTTTCCCAGGCAAGGCAGAGCTTAGCCAACACACTCCCTGGGAGCAGGAGGCCTCTGCGTAAAGTCCTCACCCGAGGAACAGCCAGTACGAGCACCTGGGCTTCATCTCCCCAAGGGAATTGCAACAGAGCAAGTTTTAAGACATAGATATATCAGCAGTTAATCAGCTTTGGGTTAGCTGGCAGGGTGACTGCCTCATTAATGTCAACCCGTAGTGTCAAAAAAATAAATCTTGGTTGTGCACTCTGAGGATCCCATGGATATAGCCCATAGAAAAATGGAAAAAGGATATAATTTAAGCTACTTGTAGGGGGTTCTTCCAGGTATTTTCTGCATACTTAGTTCATTTTTTTTTCCTGCACTTAGAATTTTTATTTACAACTTTTTTCCTTAGATAACCAAGTGATTCCAGCTTTCAAGATGAAAGTCTATAAAATATCAATCTCCCAGTAAAAGTCGAAGAAGTAGATACACTATTGATTTCATCTCACACATCACCAAGATTATTTTTTTTCAGTTGAGCACGCAAAGAAAGGACTCAACACAAACTACATTATTTGGTCTCAATAGCAACATCCACGTAGCAACTTGAGTGGCTATCACCACTCTCAAGTTTTCTTTCACAAGGTTACGGGTTCTCAAAATGCAGAGCGGCATTCAAGAGCTAAAAAGTTTATAAATGTCTGTGTGTATAGTGATATGTAAGTATATTTTATATATGCACACACACCATCTCAGTTCTGACTTCATTTAGAACTTAGGTATACACTAAAAGTTTGTCTTTTAGGATTCTCCAACTTCCCAATTTACTCTAATAAATAAAATCCCTCATTCTTGACCTGGCCTCTGTCATAAAGGCTGGCTCTTTTCACTCAGACATACAGCGAAGGTAAATCCTGCTTCTACAGACCATCAAATAAGTTTCTGTCTCCTCTAACCTGTAATTGAGGTTGTAACAGATGGCTTTGCATTTTGCAAGACCAAAGGTTGTGCAACAGCAGCAGCTTCATTTAAAAGGAAAGATTTATCAGAGCCCAGAGCCAGGCAGGAATTGTTGGAAGATTAAAGAATTTCTCACTTTGAAGGAAGACTCAGTGGTACAGCATTTAAGAGCTCATCTGCCTGTCTTCTCCATTCTTGTCAGTGCTTTTAGGGGAAATAATAAAAACATCCGTGCATTCCTGTGTGAATAAGGACTTCCACCTTCTCCTGCAGCATTGCCAACATCTGTGTTGGCACTGCTATGGACTTTATCATACTGAGGTCAGGTAGAAGAGCTACACAGCCACTCAAGGTGAGGGCTGTTCTGATACAGTCTCAAAACTTTGCCAGGAGCAGCAGCATTTTGTGGGTGACACTTCTGGCTTGTCTTACAAATTCTTTGTGTCGTCCCAAAGGTGGGGGCAGTATGCTCAGGGGCAAGGTGACAAGGAGGCTCAGCAAGACCACCTCCAGCAAACACCACTCAGGCCCGTACAAAAACCCCTCTTTGGGTTCAGAGCTCCTTCCAGCCAAAGGCAACCTGTGCTTCACACAGGGCTCGCTGTTGTCAGTAGGCTCAAGGCCAACCACATCGGGATCACATCCAACAGTTTGTCTGGGGACAGCTTCCTGAACCTGTCACTTGCCAAGGCTTTGTTTGTACCAGGGACAGGAAGAGTCCCTTACAGGCCTAAGAGCAGTTATTTCAGGGCTGCACCTTGGCACATCTCGGAGCCGCTCTCCTGTATCGCTCACCCAGAGCGCTTCTCCCTGCTTTACATAGCTCCCGAGTTTTAAGTTTGTTAAGTGAGTCCAGCTCCCCAGGCACAAGGGTGGTACCTTCCAGCTTTCAGGCTTGCCATGGTCTGTTTATCAGATCTAATGAAGACATTTATGGGTTGATGGTCTGACAGATGCTCAATTTTCTGACTGGATGAGGAAGTCAAACTGTTATATAAGAAGCCAATAAGTACCATTCATTCCTAAAGCAATAAAACACTGCCGCATTTCCAAGTTAATTGGCACAACCAAGCCAGTTTGCTGGGAGTGCATTTAATCAAACAATCTTCATTTAGGGGCTGCTGTAGCACCCTGCACTATGCTATCTGAGGATCTAGAACAATAACGATTACTATTACAATGCAGTTTTCCCTAGCTGTATCCAGGATCAAAATGTATTGCTAACGCAGCAAGACATTCCTGGAGACATTTACACCTTTCCCCATTTACATACGTGTTGGGGGTTAGCACAGAGGTTTCCCGGCAAGCTAAAGTTCAGAAGGTTGTTCCTCTTTACCCAGAACACACTGGTATTCTTTCAAATTCTAAAGATATGTGAAGGTTTCCCTGTAAAAAAGGATTCATCCCCTAATAAAGTCTACACAGCACCGTCTGTCCTGGGTGTTTACCTAGGCACCACTTTGCCATCCACCATACATTAAATCCAGGAGTGTTTTGTGCTGAAGCACTACAACTTGATGGGGCAGGTTTTATGGGTTTGTTACAGTGTGCCTCTGGAGTATTGCAAGGCATGAGACCAAAGGCTATGTCCCATTGGTTGCTTGAGTCATTTATTAATGGCCCCATTAAACACTCCCTCAAGCTTTCAATTGCTGTTATCCAACACCCCCCTACACACACACACACTTAGGTTTCCACAGCTGAAGAGTGTCCTCGGGGAGTCCCAGCAGGGCACCCAGGTCAGGCATGTGAAAAGCCCCGAGCCCAGGGCCGTGTGGTAAGGTGCGACACCTCCGCTGTGGGGCTGGAGGCCTCCTGCCACGCGCTCTCCTGCCTTCCATCCCCAGGTGCACTGCCACCAGAGGGGGGCAGAGGCTCACCCTGCCTTACGTAAAGGTGCTCTGTGGGTCAAGAGAAGGATGGCTAGGCCGACGTCTTTCCACAACTCCAAACTCTACTTCAAAGGCCACGGAGCCTCCTTTTCCTCTTGCTTTGCATCAACATTCACACTCCTACACAGGAGGAATAAGGCATGGTTGTTGAATGTGTGTATGGAAAACCCAGCTCAGGAGTAATTCACCTTTGTTACTGCCAGGAACCAGCGATGCTGTGAGATGCACAGCCAACAAGCCATGCAAAACCCAACATGTTGACCTTTGAGAGCACCATCCCCTTTGCCACTGGATTAAATGCATTCAGCATACAAGAATTAGTAGTAGCACTGAGCCTTGTGCTACCTTGGGATATAAACACCACTACTCAGAAGTGACAGAATCGGAGGGGAAGAGAGACCCCTGAATCATCCCCCCATCCTCGGCCCTGTTGCTGCTGCATTGGATGTTGCTGTATTAGATGTCAAGCTGCATCTTTGAGCAGACCCGTCTCTGGAGCAAGAGCACAGAAAGCTGGCAGTTGAGAAAGCAGAACGGATGACAGTTTTTGGCAGTGGTTTCAGCTGTCTTGTTGAGTTTTTCAGATTAATCAGCCCCTTTGGAACACTGAACAGATCATCAGGATGATCCCTCAGTCCAAGATCTTTTGCAGTGGAAAAAAAATCATCAGAAACTGGGGCAGCACCAAAACAGAGGCAGCCTTCTGAAAGGGACTCAGTTTTGGCTTTGAGAAAGGTCCCTTATCAAGACAGTGTCTAAAGCCAATGGCATGTCTGCACCGTCACCCTCCGCGTGTGCTCTGCATTTTCAATGTGATTTTTCAGGAAGTCATGAACTGAAATAAAGCTTCTCTCCACGTTCCCCAAACCCACCGTCTCATGCCCTAGTAAATACATCATGTTTCTGTCAGATGCCAAAAAAATGAGCGTTTTCTTTCAAGGAAAAGTCTTCCTTAATATTTAAGACTACATGCATATGCTCAACACATTGTTTGCAACATTCATTTTTATACAGAAAAAGAATCAACAACCCTGTATTCTTTTGGAAATCTCTCCACAATATCAAGTTTCCACAATCTTATTTTTCCCCCAAGAATTCTGAAATCAAAGAAGATACTTACAGGGCTAAGCCTTCCCTCCCTCCTACCCCTCCCAAATCAACTGGTATTAGGAATTACTCTTCCTGTTTCACAGGAAATCTGTTTAAACACATTCCAGTTCTCCTCTCTCCTCAAAATGCAGTTTTATTTCAAACAACAAGGAATATGTTTTGGCCTTAGTCCTACTCTTCACTTGTGCAAGGAGCCCTTTGCACCTGGACGAGTACCTACCCAAGTCAGTGGGTGTTAAGGAGGGCTGCCTGTTCTAACCTGGATGCCAAACAAGGTCTACATTTTATGGATCAGAAAAAGTATGTGCAATTAATAATCACATAAGCTATTTATTAGATCGTGCAACAGAGTATTTTCTTATTGCCTGGCTGACAGGAAGAGACTTCTGTAGCATAAGAGCAGTAGAATTTGTTACATGAATTTAACTGCTTGCTCATCTGGTATGGCTCTTTAGCACACTTCATAGTGTTGGAGTATTGGCCTACAATATTCAAAATCTAGGCAAAAATATAATAAAAGTATAATAAACAACTTTGCCACAGAGTTTCAGCCTTCCCCCATTACACAACAAGCTGACAATTAGCTGTTATGCAAGTTTCTGCTCACCATGAAGCGTGCACTGCTTTCAGTTTGCCTCAGATAGCAAGCACAGAGGATCCCAAACTGAAACGACATTAATTTCTTGTGCTCTTGACCCAAAGCTCCCAGTACTGATCACCATTGCTTTCAACAAGGATTTCATGTTAGCTGTGAAACTGCTGCATGTCCGAGGATAACGCTTCACTTTACCCCGTGCTTGCATCCCACCAGCCTTCCCTTCTGCACAGCACCAGGGAAGCACCACACCACCCCGAGCAGGGATGGTCAGCGCTGAGCCATGACGTCTCCAGCAGGCTCCATGGGCACCCTGGCCCATCCCGACTGCTCAGTGCGTCACCAGGATATGGGTGGTCGGGGCCATTCTCAAACCACACCAACACGCCTCCTCTAGAGCTGATTACACCCCAAAAATGGATCCCTGAGCGCAACTGGGTATTATTTATTCCAGTAGACGAAGAGGTATATTTCCAGTTGGAATGGGCATGACTGATTTAAGGGCCAGCCCAGGGAACCAGAACTACCAAACCATCTTTATGTGCTGCCAGACCCCCACGGGGTGGTTATAACTTCACTGCTCCCAACAGTTCCACCCAAACATGCCCTCCATGGAGCGTTCCAAGCCCATCCAGCCCAGTAGCTCCCCAGCAGCAGGATGAGCCACATCAGTTCTCCCACCTCAGTACAACAAATGTGAGCTTGGCCTGCACGTAGTTCCTATCCTAAGCCATGGTGGTAGCTTAGCTCCTGCTTTTTCTCGTTTGCTACATCCAGTTGCCCACCTGCAGCCTCTGGGATGAGCTGTGGCCACTGTCAGGTAGCTAGGTGGCTCAAAAGGACATTCAAGGGCTGCAGAACACATGACCAGAGAGAGGGTCTTATCGCTAGCAGTTTTTATAGAAATAGCCCTGAGAAATCCCATCACAGGAGAGATGACTCAGTTTTGTACAGACACTTTACACGTCCAGACATTCTTGCATATGAGAATCTACTGCATGTAAAAAGTGACCTCTGACTTTTTGTGCCTCTGCTCTACACTGTCATAAACAAGAATATCATTTCAAGAGATGCTGTCAACTTATATCTAGCCCAGTTTTCTATTTTGTTTAAAAATAAAAGTCTTCTGTAAAGCATAAGAAGAATAGAATTCAGAAAACAATTCCGTAAAACAAAACAAAAAATTGTACTGTTGCCTTTCAAACCCTTACCCCGTAGCACTGAAAACTTGGAATTGTCCACAAACGAATATGAGACTGACATGATATTTATTATCCAAGCTTAAAATAGCACAGAACAAACAGAATACAAATCATGGCAAGTAAAAATTAATTTAAAAAATTCAATTTAATAATCTAACAGTTTAGGGGCAATATGTGGTTTATATTGGCAGTGGCCTTTTAATCTTGCAAATCATATAATTAAGAAAGCTTAATTAGCAAAAGCAGTGTTTGAATATTAAAGCTGTGAAAATATCTCAGAAAAAAACTGCAAGTATTGGCTTGAACTTTTTTTTTAAGCCTCGGTTCTGTGTCTGCCTGCACTTCTGTTAATATAAATAAAAGGCAGGAATAAATAAATGGTAGGAACATTCAGGAAATTGTGAAGTTAGAATATTCACGAAAACCAAAATTGTAACTGCTTACACAAGGGCCTGAGGCACACCTGAGCAAGGAGAAGCAGCAGCACTGCATCCTGCTTCTCCCCAGTATCTCCCCATTGCAGCCAGGCCAGCAACGAGAACGGATGCGTCCCTGAACGAGCACAGGCCTCCTCTCTCCCCTGTTCCCACCACCCCTCTCAAAAAGCATGCGAGCTACTCAGCCATGAAGAGAAACTAAATAAAATAAAGACAGCTGCCTGATTAAGAAAAGTTGCACGCATGTCTATTTGGAGAGAGCCCTAACTTGTTTCATACGCCCAAAGGAGAACAACTGAAAAAAAAGGCTTCTGGCAATTTTCAGTCTTAGAAACCCAAGCTAGCTTCAGACCTGCATCGGAGTTAAAAGGCACCAGCACGCCATCATGTCTCCCTCTCAGGAGTGATGCATGAGATTCCCATAAACTGCAAGTCCTCAGAGCTAAGACATTTATCTCCAGCCCAGCCAGCTTTTAAAAGTACAAAACTATTAAACTCACATTTCCTTTCTCAGCCAGGTAGTCAAGGAGAATCTATACAGGGAAACGCCAAAGACTTCATGCATGCAAATGATACAGGCACAGAAATAAAGGAATCCACGGGCAATATTCACACTATCCTTGCAGTTTTAGACAGAAGAAAAAAATCAGAATGCTGTTAAGTGCCAAAACATTCTCGTCTATAAAATCCAAGGGAGACACTTCTCTGCCTGAGAAATCCAGAAGTCTGGTTCACTTACTACTGGGCCACTGTAAGACTGCAGAAAAGTTACAATTTGCAGCAAACCCTCTTAAACAGATAGAGGGCTTGGCTACATTTAAAGTTGCTTTTGCAATATTTGCTCAAGAGAGTTTTTATTGTTGTTGTTCTGCTTTGGGACATGTGCTATGTTTTTCTAAATAGATGATTTATCATTGCCTTCAAAAAAATAAAGAATTTGTGCTGTTATTCTTAAACTGATCTGATTGCTTTGTTTCTGGAGGACAATTGAGTGATTTTTCGTTTGCTTTGTGGACAATCTCCAGTATGGGAATGAAGTTATGAACCCAAAGCGGATCCAAGTTTTCTTCAGGAAGCCCCAGGACCTTCCAGCGTTTCAGCCCTCTCTTCTGACCTTCAAGCTGTGTCCTACTTAGCTTGCACAGAACAAGAGCCCTCAAAACCCACATGTAACCCAGGCCTTCATCCGCTGTATTTCCTTCCCCTTCAAGTTCTTTTTATCTTGCATCCTTTGATGGAACTCAGCACTCAGCAGTGACTAAAATGTATTGTTTACAAAAAGTAGACTTCAGAACAGTGTTCTTGGACGCAGATTTTTGCTCTCATTCACTTCAGTTCCCATTTTCCTAAAACAGAGGTTATTCCAAGTAAAGGGAAGACAAACAGGCTTCTACTCCAAGTCATACCACTGGACTACTAATTGTAACAGAAATCAAGAGTGACAAATAGCATGTTATGAGCCAAAGTCAAAGGTACTGTACAAGGTTCTCTGACACCAGCGGGAGGTACAAGTACTGCTGGTTAGACCAGCAGAAAAGTCCTTAGTTTGGCTGCTTGCTCAGCCCCCACCTCCCCACACAGCATGGGCATGTGTCAGGGCTTCCTTCCAGTCCTGCTTGCTCCTTTACAGAGACCGACACTTTGTTTTCCCATAAATCTGAAAACCCTCCTGCATAGGAGCTAACAGGCAGCAGTTATTCTGTATGGCAAACGTGCCGTTTCAACAAACCCATTCTTTTCTTGACTTGTAATCTGAAGAGTGTGGTAGTGCTTGGCAGTTGACATCCGGCCCAAAATAATGACACATTAAAGGGTTTTAATCTCCTGTAATTGGGAAGGGTTTCCAAAGAAAACAGAGGTGCACAAATAACACCTCCCCATCTTGACTGCGCATTACCCAAACAGATGTCACCAAGTTAATCCATGGGAGCCACTGCGTTCTCCAGCCAGAAAGCAGGGCAAAGTTGTCTGCGTGGATTGTCAGAGCAGGGTCTGGCTGAGGAGCAGACATCTGTGCCAGAAGCGTACCCAGTTCATCTAATCTTTCTGTCCTCCTACAAGCACACCACATTTTACAAAACAAAGAACAAGGTCTAGGTAGTTTTTGATATTCAATAAAGCCCCCCAAACCTCCACACACCAAATGTCCTGGTATTAGCTGAAGGCTGAACACCGGGTATATTCACAAAGCTAGTAAGAATTAGCTGTGGATTTATTCTCTCAGCTGCAAAACTATCAGCACGCCAGGGAACACCAACAAAAGGAGAAACAAAGACCTGGTCCTTATTTGTACCTGTCAGAGGACCCAAGGAATGAGGCTGACCAACCAAGAAAATTAACATTTGTTTCTGACAGGGATCTATGCAAAGGAACAGGGTTTTAATTTAGGGCTCTTTTCATCAGAATGATAACAGCTGTCATCTACTGTGTGAGTGCAGTAATTACTGAATCTTGTATGTGGAAAATGAATACCTGATGTTTCATTTACACAATAATATCTCAATCTGCAGTGCCAGAGACAGCCAGCGACATTCCCACGGAACAACTAACGCGTACCCAGCCTCTAAAATTCCTGCTATTTTACAGCCATTCCCCCCCGCCAAAAAAAAAAAAAAAAAGCCTTGAATAGCCTTGAAGGTTTTCACGTTCCTTCCAACAAAAAATTAGTCTGTAACAATATTTATGATCCTAAAGTTTCAAAATCTAGCCACATTTATCCCACTCTCCCATGCTCCTTGAAATTAAGGAAGGGGTTTTTTTGTTCGTTGTTTTTTTATTTTTTGTTCACTCGTTTTTAAGTGGCTTGAATATCCCATCTCACCTTACATTTTAACCTATTATTTCTAGTCTTATCTACCACACACGGAAGAAAGATTATTGTTCTATTTGCCATTGCCACACTGGCACAAAGCAATAAATAGGAAGCCACAGACTCAGGATTCAGACATTCTTTTTGTTTTAAATAAACATATATTCAATATATTTATCAACCAAGTTGTAATTGACCTCAAAAACACAGCTTGATTATAGATCTAATTTCTCCCGAGTTGAGGAACTTTTTTTTTTGTATAATTGTTTCTGATTCAGTTTCTTAATAAAAACAAAACTGGATTTTGAAAGCTAAGCAGCTTGACGAAAGAACGCAAAGCTTACTAATACGACAGTCTAGCTAGTATCATTATGAGAATGAAACTAATTTTTAAAAAAAAGTATTTCCATGAAAACACATGTAATTGTACAGTAGAGATCAGTTTAAAAGTATATGTTTCCTGATCATTAAAACAAGTGAAGTAAAATTATATGTTTTGCAAAACTGCCTGTACCAGCCTGGGCTGTATTATGAGGCAGGGGGCCAAGAGCTAAGCACTTCCAACCGCTGAAAAGTACCAGTAATTCCTGTATAGCTTCACACCTTGGAGAGCAAAGTGATTTCAGCGTATTGTGTTGTTTTTAATCAATTGAAGAGGATGTGGAAAATAACTTTGGATTAGATAAATCACTTGGAAACCTCTTTCAATCAATCATTTCCCCCTTTCTAGCCATGCCCTGAAGATGTTTTGCCTACAACTGGTTTGCATTCAAATGAGTAAGCATGTATTCCTTTTGCATACACAAGCCATGCAGCAGCATGCTTGAATTTGACAAAAGGCACCTACCAGTTAAGACTGACTTCATACAACTGCTTTCCTTCTTAAAACTATCATGTAACAGTTTCTAATTTTAGAGTTGCATTAATTGTCAGCATAAAAGCAGGGAGTTGGGAACCTAAATAATTTTGTTTTGATCAAATCAAACGAGTTTCATGTTAGGCAGCATATAAATGTGAAGTGCTTAATTTACCTAAATATTAGTTATCTAAATATTTGAAAGCGTGTGCTTAAATCCTATCAGTTCCAGCCAGCTTTTGACTGTCTTGATTAATGTATAGCTCGGGTTTACAGAGAAGCAAAGGAATCAGGGCATTCATATCCTCCAGAAATCAGATGAAGCCTAGATACATAGAGACAGCAGTTTCTGTGAAGAACAGCCAAAAATCAGCCTGAAGGAGATGTTTGAAATAGAGATGGCCAGAAACAGGGTGTGTGTGCGTTTGTTTTTTAAAGGGGGGGATCATTCGTTTTCTATATTAGCATAGTTCAAGATAATTTTTAAGCCCTCCTCTCCTCCCTAACAGTATGTTTTGTTATTTTTTAATTTTATCTTAAAAATATGTAACTTTCTAGAGAAGTTTGCAGGGAACTGATAAAGAACTTCTTGACCATATTTCATTTAAAGGAAGATGCTTCTTTAAAAGGAAAGCTTGGGATCCAGGACAGGAAAATTAAGCTGACAGGACTGCTTGAAGTAACGAATGATTTTTCAGTAGCTGAAGTTGCAACCCTTTACAATTATTTATTCTACCTCATGGTGTAAGAGTGCTTAGAGCAGTTAGAAAACAAATCATAAAATCAATAGAAGAACATGGCTGGAACAGACCTCTGGCAATCCTCTAGCTCTTCCCTTTCTAATTCAAGTTTGCTGTTTTTCTATTTTTTTCCCTTCAGATGAAAAGAAGCCTTTTCATCTGAAGCTCAGAATTTATTACAAATATCCTCTTACTGCTAAAAATTTTTTTCCTGATGTCTGCTTTATATTCAAGAAACTGCTCCTTATGGATGCATGGATACAAAGAACAAATTCTCTTCCTTCTTTCTGAAGGTTTATAGTGCTTTCCTGGCCTCCCTTGTCTGCAAGCAAGGCAAACTCAAGTTCAATCTTTCTTCGTACTTTCCAAGTCCCAGATTTCTTATTTTCCCTTCCTCTCTAGAGGCTCGTCATCCGGTCCACACCTTTACCTAAACACAAGTTAATCTTAATCTGGTTAATCTTACTTGGCTTTACCACTACCAAGCACAGAGAAAGATCATCTCTGATCTCTTCTGCATAGTTGTGTCAATTTACGATGTTTAGCTTTTTTTTTTTTTGGCAATAGCATAACATCAATTAATGTTCAGCAGGTGAGCCAGTGCAGCCACTGCATCTTTTCAGAACTCTGACACTCACAGATTTTCCTGCTGGGATTCCTTGAGAATAAGACTCATACTTTGGAGAACTTTGTCTTCAAAAATTAAGCTGAAAGTCTGACTGGATGGCGAACATCTTTACTAATAAATATAAGAATGTGCATCTGCACTTAGAAGATGGTTTCCAAATGCTCTGTAGAGATGTAATTTAGTTTGTTTGTTTTAAATCTAGCACAATTATTAACTTTTTTCTTTATTACTCTGTAGTTGTTCACTTTGAGTAAAACTTGGTCAGAGTGCTACTAAGTCACTGCTGGTTGATCTAACTATTTGGCTCTCAAACTTAAGAAAAAACTAATACAAGTAGGATACAATTTTCTAAATTAATTTGCACTGTTACAAACAGTATCTTTGCTATTACAAAACAGTGGTGTAAGCAACTAATTTTAGATCATCTATGTGCAAATTTGTCTCTGAAAACACACCTTACATACTCGTCATCCTTCAATTTGGAGACTTAAAGAACTGTTTCATCAGCAAATGGTTTTGTTAGGAGCACCACTGAGTAATTGCAGGGCCTTCGCGATGCTGTGCTGTGATACTTGTACACTGTCACGCAACTTACTGTCACAGCCAAGTGATCTTTGAGACGGACATCTCAAAAACAGAGCCTTTAGCCTGTCTACAACTACAGCCAACACATCCATACTTTCTCATTCTCTTGGGATTTAAGATTAAGACGACAGTATGGAGCGCAGAGCAAGCAGAACAAATAAGTATGCTTGTCAGCTGCATGAAGAGTTATATACTCCACTTGCTATTTTGAAACTCAAGACAAAGGGTGTCCTGTATCCATGTTATGGATCTCCAAAGTTTACAGTTAAGTTTCAACAAAAAAATAATGACTAAATAATAAATATAAAATAAATATAAAAATAAATAAATAATAAATAATAAATAAATAAAATAATGACTAAAATAAGTAAACATTAAGAGCAAGTAGCACATGTTAGAGTTAGTGTCTCAGTTTCCTAAAACAGGGATTTTCATGAATGGGGATTCCTGAAGTTTAGAAAAATGACGCAGCCCTGCTTTGACACCTGTCCTCCCACACCAAACACAGCACAGCTCACAAGGGACATTCCCATGTCCTGTTGCCAAATCCACCACTATCATCTATGAGCAAAGTAGACTTTAAAAATAAAACAGTGTGTGACAGGCTGGTTCATTTGCTTAGGAAATGACAATTTTCCCATTTGACATACAGTTGAGAACTGATCCCACGTGGAAAGGGAAGGCAATTGCTCAACTGAGCACCCACTGTGGCAATTTTTGCATAATTAGCAGAATGCATTTAGTCTTAACCTTCTTCTGATGAATTCAGTCACACCTGTTTATGTGAAATCAATTAAGAGACCTTAATCTTCTTAGACAGTTTCCAACACTCCATCCACAGGTTCAGGCCTGTTTCTTGTATTGCAAAGTTTAAATTATATTAAAAAAGAAACAATTATCCTATAAACATGAAGACCTAAATTACACCTTAATAATTAAAACCAGTTACACTTTTAGTCTGCAGCCTTTTTATGGCCAGACACATATCAAGCAGTGCTGTCCACTTCAACTTGGATGAGCAGAGGGGTGAGAAGAATAACCCCAAAGCAAGGTCAGCACGAACACATTTACATGCCCGCCCCATGCTGACTCGTGCCAGAACACACATTCCTGTGCCTGGATCTGCTTAGGACTTGTGCAGTGATGTGAAGGTAACATCTGGTAATGGGGTCATCTGAGGAAAGGGAGCCAAGAATGCCTCCCCACAGCATCCAAAATCCCTCTTCTTGCAGAAGAATTCTGGGGAAAGGACTTAATTTCATTTTACTTCAGACACGTTTCTAGAATAGATGGTGATGGGAGGTCAGATGAATCATACTTGAGAACTGCCTGTATTTCTCCACCGTGAATGGAAACTCCATAAGAAGCTAGGGGTGGACATCTAGGGTTTCATGAGACAAATCCCACAGTTAGTGGACACACACAAACAGCACCAACATGTAGTGGAAGAACAAGGTGCATTTATATCCCTGATCACTTAAAGTCAGAAGCTACCTGATTAGTTGAGAGACAAAAAAACTGTGTTACTAGTCTCCACTGGAGATAGTTTGTGGTTCAGAGCATGAGGAGTCCTGGCAGTACTTTATGCCAAAGGAGAATTTAAATCTCACATCTGTGTTTGTTTCTTGGATCTACTATGCTGGCACATGAGTCATCTTAAGAAACCTAAATTAGTGTTCATCATACATCAAACATTGCAAAGAGCACTGAATTTGTGTCCAGAAACTGTTCAGCTGAAGTAGAAGTTTGTTCCTAGGACTCTCACAAGACTATCTAGTAGGACATGCATGAAACGTGCTTGAGGCATCTTGGAGATTTTGGAGCCAAACCTGTTTAACCTACAGAGCTGCACAAGAGGTGAAAAAAATAATGAAAATTGTTGGCTTTAACTGAGTAAACCCTGCCATTTAGTATGTATCGTGTGAAAACTGGCCTGCTCCAGTAGGCCTCCTTGGAAGCAGAGATAGATAATGCTCAGTGGAAATGAAGAGTTTCTCCTGCATTAGCATACATGCTCTTTCAAAAAGTGTTCTTTACACTGCTTTAGAAAAAGAGGGGAATTCTTCTTTTTCTCCTCTCACCCCCTTGAAAGGGAAAATATCAAGTAGCAGCTGAAATCTGTTTGAGATCAACTTTTGCTTTATAAACTTTGAGTTTCATTCTAATTGTTAGGGAGACACATAATAGCTGGCTTTAGTATAATTTTCTTTGGACTATCTCCTCAAAGCCACAATTAATGTAAATATCAGTGTCTTGTTAGTAATTTCCTTTCATTGGTAAATGCTGAAATGCAATGATCTGACCACAAATCACAAAGCAAATAAGCTTGCAGTGCTGTTCAAGCTACGTTGTTATTACACAGTTTGTACATGAGAGAGCTGATAAGGGAGATGTTACATGAACAGGAGAAATCTTAGACTACTTGGAAGAGTTTCATTATGTGAGAAAGCAGTGGCTCTCCTACCTTTCCAGCAGCTTCTAGGCAAACTTACAGGCAAACCCACTTGAAGTGGCAAAAGTAGAGTCAGATCGCAGTCAGTCAAGAGAAACCTGGTGTAGATGTGGGACCGAAGACCAGACTCGTTTCTTCTCTACACAAATAAGAATTTACTCCCTCTCATGCATTTTCTTCAGTTGCTTTTGAGGGGCTTTCAGTGATGGATGACATACACCCACAGCATGAGACGACTACCAGCCTCCATCTTCTCCGTGCTAAGAAATCAATGGAGAATGAAGGACCCCTGGCATGCATGAACATCAGTCTTTATATTTTCACATATCATGTTTTAGCATTTACTTCCTGGTACATAAAACCACAGGTATTTTAATGCCCTGTTTACTTTATAGCTAGATGTAGACTTAGCAGCCAAAAATACACATCTCCAGTCAAACAAAAGAGACTGAAGATCCAAATAACTGAAGCAGGTTTCAGTCCCCCATCAGCCAGTATCTACCTTGCCAAATCACCTCTTCTCCAAACACTCAGTCACAAACTCCTCACTCATTAATAAACAAAAACCAAACACACACAACTTCTGGGCTCTCTCCAAGAGAGACTCCTTCCTGGGGAGGAGTAAAAGGCAGTGTAGAGGGCCACACATCATCACTGGTGCTGTTCTAGCACAGGAGAGAGAGAGAAGAAAAAGTGGTGGTACGGAGGGGGGAAGAGAAAAAAAAATCCTAAAATTTGCAGTAGTAAAAGATGCTTTCCAGAGGGGAAAATCAACTCTTTTCTTGAAATACAATAGGCACACGTACAGCAAAACAAAACCCACCTCCACAACCAGAGTGCCATACTTGCTGAAGCAGGAATGTACACTGCAACATTTCTGATGACACCAAGAAATTTCTTACCCACATACAACTGAAGTGGATGTCACTTTAATGACTAAATCCTTGTTTTCAATTTAGCATGTTATAAAGAGAACAGCTCCATCCCTGTCCTCCTATGCCACTCTATCAATTTGTCTTCCAGTAGTGCTTATAGAGCCATCACTTACCAGCAGGGCAGAGCTGTCATTCTCCCAACTGGGCCTTATGAGTCCATTCCCGGGCAGAAGGAGCTGTTGTTTATAGCTGTGAGGAAGATGAAGGAATAACAAAATCAATCCCTTCATCTTTCTAAGCAACCTATGTAACATCCTTCCATATCTGAGCATTTTGTAGATCAACATGCACTGCTCTTCAGGGTAAGCACGCAAAATAGGCATGATACTTTGTTTTTCCTTATAAGTGTACATGCCAAGAGGACAAACAATTTGATTGTGGCCATCTAAGAAATTTGGACATGAGGAAACAGGGTGTACAGCTACAGTGTAGGCTACCATTTTCTGCTTTCTTGACTCTCTAGCGTTGATCTCTGCATGGGTTAATTTACTCCACTGGTGGAATGGAAATTAGCTTCCCATACCCCTAAGTGCAGAACTAGGTTATTCCGCCAAAAACTAGTCATAACGAGCTCAGCTATCTCTGCTGCAGTACCATCGACAGTGTAGACATTCATCACATCTTCTCAGGTCAGAGATTAGCGCCTAATCCTCTGGCCACGTTTCCCTGTAGGAACTTCACAGTATTAGGGCTTTGCTCATCTCTATAACCAATGGTTTTGCAAGGCCCAAGCTACTTTGCAAGGATTGCAAAACTTGTTAGAACTTGTACATTTTCCCAGTCACAAAGGGTTGCTCACCCATCCCCCAGTACCACAGTAAGCTGGCATGAGGACTGGAAATTTAGCCAAAAGAGACTGCCTTGGAAATCAGTAATCTCTCAAAAACTGATCAGACATATGACTGTAGACACACAGAATGCAAATTTATCGTCCTCATGTATTCTTATGTTCCCTTTCCCTTTTTTCCCCCTTCTAGACTAATTCCATATCCCATCTCCCACTCTAATTTCTACTCTTGGCTTTCATTATGCTCCTGGTGTAAGAGCCATACATCCATACATCCCTTTCTATCTTGTTCTTGCCAGGTAGTTAGAAGCACATATAAATGATTCGCAAAGGCTCATGACCTCACTGCAGTACATTTCTCAACATTAAGCTCCTCCAGCTCCCTGTTGATCCCAATCACTCTGAATTTTATTACCCTCTTTTGTATTGCCTGACTCCCTGACCCTGTAGTTTATGGTTAGCCCAACCCTCGTGTTTCCATCAGAAGACACTTCTCAGCTAATATTAGAATCAAGCCTTTTAAGAGCTGCTGATACAAGGAAAAACCCCTAAGAAATCCTGAAGGGTGGAACTGGGGATACTAACAGCACAGGAGCAATAAGCTCGTTCCCTAGCAAACATGATCAAAATGATGGATCTTGCCAAAAGCGTCAGTTGCCCAATTTTTGTTCTTACTGAAGCTATAGGGTTTCCTTCACACCCTTTAATTACTCAAACCTTACTTAAGGAACGTGATTCAAACAAACAAACATAAAAAAAAAGTTACAACAACGTAGCATGATCTTGACATACAAGATGTCAGAACCATTATAAACCCCTTTATTCCAGAATGATGTCTTTTGTGCTTAGAGGCATGCTTGCTATTCATAGATCTACTGCTCAGCTGTTCCAGTTTTTAGTTCTGCATAAATGCCCACTCATTATGTCCAGAGGGTTTTGCCTGTAGCTTTGTGTTTGTAGCCTTGAGGCAAATGTCTTGATGGCTTAGGGAACTCGTAGCGGAATGACCAAATAACATCGGATTTTCCACAGCAACGAAGCCATTATGGGACAGCATTTCTATGTAACAGCACCCTTCAGTGTGCAATCATTATAACTAAGGATTTAACCAGGCTCTAGGGACATAACAAAATCACTTTGAAGCCAAAAATCCACAGTGAAATCTTAAGCATTAGATTTCTGAAATGCCTCGCAGAACTGCCTGAGTCAAACAGCTTTGTCAGTTACAGTAAAACCAAGCACTGGGGAAGGAGTTTTATGCACATCTTAAGAATGAATCCAAGTATCCAGACCTGTGCATGCAGAGCTGGGGGTGCAGTGTACGTTAGTTGCAGTTTCTGCAGTTGCATATGAAGCCATTATAATCACAAACACAAGTCCTTAGTTAGCATTAGTATTTTTGCACACACGAATTTAGCTATTGAAAAATTTCTAATTATGTTGCTCATGGCTTTGAGAAAGTCTGTAGTGAGGCTGTAGGTTACAAAGGCTTGTGGCCTTCGTAGGCCTCATGGCCCAAAACCCCAATCCTGGCCATCTAAACTGTGATATTCCCCAGTGACTGACTGAAAAATTGACCCAGTGAGTTCCTGATGAATTGCAGGTCTGTGCAGATCAGGTCTGCAGCAGAAGGGAAGTTTGTGATGAAAAGGATCAGGGACATATCACAAGCAATGGGTGAGAGCAGCACCACACCAAAGCATGGTGCGCTGGCCTTGGAGTGCAGCCCACCACTCACCCAGCCGCTCTCTCACTCCCCCTCCCCAACAGGGCAGGGAGAAAAAATAAAATGAAAAGCTCAGGGGTCAACATAAAGACACGGAGATCTCTTACCAATTACTACTGGGGGCTGAACAGGCCTGGTTTGGGGAAAACTAATGTATTGCCAATTAAAATAGATTTAGGTGGTGAGAAACCAAGGCTAAAGTCAAAACACTTCTCTCTCTTCCACCTTCTTCCCAGGCTCGACTTCACTGCTTCATTCCCAACTCCTCTACCTCCTGCCCACCACACCAGGGGCACAGGGAGAGCAGGCAACTCCTCTCTCCTCACCCTTTTTGCCTGCTCCAGCGTGGTTCCTTCCCACAAACCGCAGCTCCTTCAGGAAACATCCACCAGCTCTAGCATGGGGTCCTCCACTGGCTGTTTCCACAGGGAAACACCTGCTCCAGCACCCAGAACACCAGCTCTGTACCTCCTTCTCTGACCTTAGCCCTCACAGGGCTGTTGCTGACACTTTTTACCTCACACCTGGGCAGCACTTTGCCCTTTCCCACCTATGTTCTCACAGAGGTGCCCGCAGCACTACTGGCAGTGCCCTGCAGTGGGGCCGTTGGAGCTGGCTGGAACAAGCCCAGGCCTCTCCTCACAGAGAGGCCCGTAGCCCCACTGCCAACACCCAGGCTTTTAAGCCAATAAAGCGAGTGAAAGATAGACTTTGAGAAGCTATAAAGGAAGCCAGGGTCTCTCCAGTAAAAGAATCTCTCAAACTGGAAGTGAAATATTGGTATATGAGAAGTTATTAAACCCACCACCCCCACCTCTTTTCTCTGAGTGTCAGGCCGCATGTACACACAGGTACATACACATGGGCTTGCAACAGGAGAGTCCCTACATGCTCCCCTGAATGTCCTCTGATCTCAACACTGTATAGGCAGCTCATGCAGAAAGAGTTGCTGTTTTGATGGAGAGGGGGATGGAAATAATCATATGCAGAGCAATCTGTGCAAGGCAGCCTGCACCCCTTGTCCACAGATCTCATGGGGGGCCTTCGTTAATGAGCTCGCAGTCATGGCACATAGGAAACTCTACCCAAGCTTCAAGGAGAGGAGGCAGGACACCTGCCTGCTGCACATATGGCCACTTTCTCTCAACAAAGACAGAGAATGAAATTTAGACCAGGACAGAGTGTGGAGCAGCATGTTTGAGAGAGCACAGCATCTTGGCTCCACCGGTGCTGGGGGAACAAGAATGAGGCACAAGCTTCCAGCTGGGCCCTCATACCTCTTAACACAAAGCACCCCAAGAAAGTCAGCATTTTACCCGGTCTACATCTATCAGGATGAGCAGCTGTGCTTTAGTAACACTGCAGAGATGCTAGGAGAAGGATAAGGGCTGCATTGATGAGGCAGGAAGTTGAAGCGTGGATCAGAAATGCATGACTACATGGAAAAATCAGAGGTGTAATGAGACAAATGTCCCTCTTGTGTAATAAGGTGATGTGGTCCACCACTGGACTACAACAAAAAAAGGGGCTCCCAGTCATATCCCTCTACAGTTTGTAACCCTTGAACACAGGAGCTATCATATTATGACGTGACTCAGAAAAGATAACTATAACATGGTGGTTAATCTGGCTGCCCTTCTCGCCTCAGATACAGCATGATTTTTACTTCTCCAAGAAGACTGGATTAACAGCAGCAGCCAGCAACATCACTGTCACAACAAGTTAGTGCTGCTAAAAGGAGTAACAGGAAGAATAACCTCTTATACTACAGAGGCTTACAAAATGGTTCATCACAATGGCATCGCTAGGCAATATTTTAGCCCAGCAGTGACTCACCATAAACGTTCACATGCTCCTTGTGTGCTAGAAAACACTGTGGAAAGTCTCCCCTCAGCAAGTCCTGCAATAGTCCCACTGCGGCTAGGCTGCGTTTGGCACAGTCTGGAAAAGCAGTTGTGCATTTTACCCTCAGCTTCTTCCCTCCTCAGTAATGCAATTTGCTACCTGTCCTCTTGACTCCAGATTTTAACCCTGATGGAAGAAAGCCTGGGTTTCAGGTGTTTTATTTCCCCACACACACACATTCCTTTTTTTTAATACATATTTTTGAGAGGATGCCCATTCTTTGGTACCTTTCCCATGTATTGTGAAGGTCACCTAACACATGCCAAATGAAACACTCTCAGAGAGAAAGGTTTAGTTTTTTCCATTATTTGCCCATTACAGACCTAATGAGTTTTCATGTTTCCTCCTCAAACTGCTTTTAGATAAACTGGGAATAAATTCTGTTATCTACAAAGTACTTGGGATACAGTCCCAAAGTTGCCTGCATATAATGGTCTTTCAAGCCTCAGAAGTAATTGCAGGACACGAGAGTCATCTAAAAGATTTTTAGCGGCCAGGCATGAAATCATCATCTGCAGGACTCAGCTCTCATACCCAGCAGTAGCACAGACTGATTTATTTGACTCGTTATTATAAAACGAGTTATTATTAAACTCCCTAGAGAGGATATTCCACAACATCCCAGCTCCAGCACATCACTTAATAAAGCATTTCCGTATTTCCTCCACAGCATAAGTTTGGTTGACACCCCCTAAACACACACTGATGCAGACTGCATTTAGGGTTCAAGGAACTGCACGTAGGAACCACAAGAGGAGTCTACTTTTCTTGGATCTTTCTGACAACAGCAGCGTGATCTTGGGATCTTTGCAGGGACGCACTTTAAATGGCAGGGATAGAAACCCTAGGGAAGAAGGGGAGGAAGGAAGCAGAACAGTTTTGTGAATTAAGTGAGCCATATTAGCACAGATGCAGAGCTATTCTTCCACACAGACCTCTCTTCCAACATGTTTATTTCCTTTCCCTTACCCCCATTTTTAAGTTTGCACACTGGTGCAAGACAGTAGGTTTCAATCACACACACACTAGTAATTTTATGAGGCTCATTTCATAAGAGTTGTGAAAGGGGAGGAAGGAGAAGAGACAAAAATTCCCCCCAAACCAGCACCAAAGTTAAAAGTTAGCATTGGGAATACTAAACTGGCAGTATTGATTTCCTATCCATGGCACTCTGCACCCTAGCTGCACCCTAGTACCATAGCTCTTGACCATTCACGCTCCTCAAAATTATCCTATGACAAGCAGCAATTCACCTGCTTAGACACACATGCTTAAGACAGGAAAAAAAAGTCTTCTTGATCTGCAAAGCACATAGATACTTCACTGCTATTTATTTTGGTAACTCTCAAGGGGCCTAAGTATATGCTAGAGTTAACCATAGATAACTTGAGATGTAAATCATCGCAATAAGTTAAAAATTTACATCTCTTATGTCCAGTGCAAGCAGCTACCCCTGCCTTTTCCTCTGCACAAACAGATGAGTACACCCATGGACACCATTGCCAAGTCCTGGAGAAAAGCAGAAGACCACACCTTTGGGAGTCCTGCAGGAAGTGATTGAGTGAAGGATTAGTAGGCCAAATTCTGCTAAAACAAAGCATCTCAGCAAATCCAATACTGCCTCTCATTTGAGGCTCTTCATCACCTGCAAGTACAGGGCTGTGCTGGAAGCAGATTGGTTGGTTCGGTTAAACCAGCCATTAAAATCATAGACATTTCTTTAAGCAACAGCTGAAAAACTTCCAGGGAACTCCACTGCCCATCCTGATTGTCCGTGTTCCCAAAGAAGAAGCTAGACACCAGCCCAGGAGTCCCACCTGCCCAAGTTTCACACTTTTAGGGGAGCTGATACTTTAATTTCCAAGCCCACATTTACTCCTGACCAGGAGAGATGGTTTGAAGCACAGCTTTGCCTTCTGCCCTCCCCAAAGTGGCGAGTTTCCCTGCTCTTCTTTTGGATACTACTGCTGTGGCTGACGAGGTCCATGGCCATAGCTACACTCTGGGATGTTTATGAAACTTTCACAAACACCAGCCAGCATTTCCTGATGCACATGACAATGCAGAAACAAGGTCCAAACGTCACAGTTTTCTGGGAATTCTTACCCCAGGTATTTTTTCCACCAAAGAACGCTTGCAGGATTAGCCCCTACATGAAGGAGTGAGCCCAGCACAGGAGGCACGTACAGCCAAGCAACAAGTCATCAACAGCCTGCTGCGTGTGGCAGCCTTTTGCATGAAATCCACTCACAGCGAGCCAGCACTGGCCAAGCTTGCAAGTAAGGTGCATTTCTGGAGATCACAGGCCATTTACTGACCTCTGCATTAGCATCCAAGTCACCCACAGCAATTAGGCAAAGTAAGAACGCCTTGGTTTTGTGACTCAACAAGCTTTGGCAACCCTCTCCACGCCACAGCCCTGCTGCGGAAGGAGGGTTTTCTCCTACGTGCAGCATCCAACAGGTTTGGAGAAACAGCTCTTTCAAAGGGATAAGTTCTCAGGCCATTGGTCTGATACTTGCTGTATGTTTATGGTTCTACCTGAGTTTTTGTTTTGCCCAAGAACACGCACACCATGACAGATTTCCCATTTAGATAGTCACACTTGAAATCATTTCAAACCCAGCTACCGATGCTGTCATTTTGGAAGCCCCAGGTCTCTGATAGCCCATTTTGTGGAGCTCTTTCACCTATTTTCTTCCCTTTTATGCAAAATGAGAAAAAAAAAAAAAAGTTTCCTCAGTTTTAATCTTGTAAAACACATTATGCAAATTTATGGGCTTTATGTAAGATGATGGCCTGCGGCCATATCACCCCTGGCCCCGGCTGTGATCTCGTTAGATCTCCCAGCCCGAACAGGCCGGGGCCTGCTCAGCACTGGCTGCGAGACCTCCGGAGCGAGCCAGGTGCTGCCGAGGGCCGGGCGGTGCTTCAGTAGGTGGCCCCCGCCGCTGTGAGTCAGCACCCACGGGGTGCCCGAGCACAGCCTGGCCGCTGCGCGGCGGCGCACGTGGGGACCGAGGTGAACCCCGGGTCTGCGCACAGAGCTCAGAGCATCCCCACGCATCGCAAGTCCAGGGGGAAAGCCTCGAGGTTTTTAGGAAAGTGACAAGGGAGAATATTCGCTGTGTCCTGAACCACCTGGGGAAACCGTGCTGTTTGAAGTGATCCAAACAGCTGATCACGGTGGTCTTTTTGTGCTCACATCTTGAGCTACCTGGGGAAAATGAATGGAAAGGAAGTCTCATAGCTGATTTCACACGCTTCTCTCACCCTCACACCTACATTTTAACCAGCACCCAACAACTCATTTTCATCTCTGCCTTTCTGATGCAATTTATTACCCAATACCTTGCCAGCAAATTAAAAATAATAATAATAAAAAAAAATAATAATTTAAGCTGCAGTGCTGTTGCTCTTTAACATCAGCATCAGGCACTCAAAAGTATCAGGCAAAGATCATTTTTACTTAAAACATTTGCAAAGATCACTCTAATTTCTTTCCCTGGACTAGCACTTTTTTTTTCTGGAATGAATCCCTGGAAACACTCTACATTAAAGCTAACGAAGGCACCTCAAAACAGCCTTACCAGAATCTTATCAACTTTTATCTTCCACCAGACAAAGCCACTAACTACAGCTGTTTATTTACCAGGGCAATACAAAGATTTCGTATTATTGGAACTAAAAAGCAGTACTTAAGGCTCTGAAAAGGAGACCCTACCACTTATCTAGAAGCATACATAATTTTCCTCCTCCTCCTCCTCCTCCACCATCATCCCAACGACCTCATACACATGCAGATGCACCCTGCCTACAGCCCTGTACACTACACCCTGTTACCAGACACCCACAGCAGACTGAGGAGAAGCATTACCTTTGCTGAAGCGATGGTGCCGGTAAACCCTAAGGAAGGAGCTCAGCCCAAGAATGCACAGAAATAAACGTTTTAGGCTCTTGGCTGCAGCACTGCTGAAGTCACTAAGCCCCAAACCCATCTGATTCCCCTCATTTAATCAGATGACCTCATAGCCTAGTTCCTAAATGTGCTTTAGCTGGGCTCCTCTCACATGTGAGGTCTGGAAAACTGTAATCTCTGCAGTAAGGCAAAACGGTAGCTCTAAGTAATGCCTCCATTCACATTACACCCTTGCCTGAGTCACATTAACTGGTTACAGCCTAGTTAAAAGCTATAAATTTTTAACTTAATATAATAAGACCTTAACTGTGAAAGGGCTTTTTCCTCTTACGAGGGCAGGGCCAGAACCTGTCTGCACTGATGTTTTCAATAATATCCCCACTGGGGTTTCTTGCTCAAAGTTGTAAAGAACCAGAGCCTCGTTCAACATGCTTCTGTGTTAAGCCCAACACAAAGGTGGGTTTGAGTCCTAAAGGTTGCTTGATTTTGGATCTCCAACGCAAGATCCCCCTGCTAAGAGGTTTGGTGGCCATTACTTTCTGAAAAATGGGCCCTTATAAGACACCCAAGGAGAGATGTCCGAATATTGGACAGTGACTTCTGGAAGTTCAGGACCTGCCCTAGGTCTCACTGACGCATCGAGCCATCTGGCTTCCCTTGCACCTACGTGCACCTTGATCTCAGAAAACACACGTTTTCCTGGCATCTCCAGTTCTGAATATCCTCCAGCTTCTCTCATGTTTTCTCTGGGTTTCGCCACACCTTAGCCTTAAATATAAAGTACCATTTTGGGGTAATTAGAGATTCCTAATTAATTAGAGTTATAGATTTAAGGATTCAAAGCTTGACAAATGAGCTCAGGTAAATTTTGCAGCACGAGTTGGAGAAAATTACTGGCCCGAGCTACCTGCCCTGCCCCTGTGCTGGAGGTTAATTACCATTTCTCTTGTACAGCCAAAACCACGTGCGCCTCCATCCCAGCCTGCTCCAGCTCACAGTCCAGCACCCAGCTCAGCTCCAGCACCATCCAGCCACCAGGCTGCACCAGGGCATGGGCTGCGCTCTGCCCCTGCTCTTCTGTCCTCCAGCAGACAGAAGGGAGCCGTGGCTGAAGATGACCCTGTACCTGCAGCCCTGGCAGCTGGGCCCATGGGTGCAGGTCTCTTCCTTCACCCCTTGTGGCTGTTTCAGGTCTGTAGTCTTCCAGCAGCAAGCAGAGGTACAACAGCCTGACACAATGTAAAGGGCATTTTATTACCTTACAATGGGCAAAATTTCCATTTCACTCAGTATGCCTCAAAGCCTGCATTGCTCATGTTTTGTTCTGGTTTCTTTTCTTGTTTGTTTTTGTTTTGTTTATTTCCTTTCTTTGTCTTTGGAGTTGATGTGATGCATAGGAGAGAGGACAGGATGAGGACTGGGCAAAGGTGGCTCTGCTCCCAGACAGGCACCCTCACACCAGAGAATTACAAACACAGTTTCCATCCTTTCTGTTTAGCATATTTGTCTATATCAAGGGTGCTGGCATCATATTAGACCACTTTCTGATGTTATTGAAGAGCTCTTTAACTAGGAATCCAGTTTGGATTACAATGATCAGCTGAAGAACTACACCATTGAGCCCCACTTAGTAGTCAGTGACAGCCCTATCATGTATGGACAACTTAAGCTGCTTCTCTTCCCTTCGTTTTAGGCTATTTGACCTGGAAATACAAGCTCTAAAGTTCATCTAAAAGATTAATTCTGTTATCTCGTTTATTGCAGATTTCTGAACTTTCTGAGCCATTAGTAAACAAGAATTTGAGTTTCATGGCAGAGGGAGCAAGTGCCAGTATGATTATGTGGTTGGAATTTAAAATCATGGGCAAAAATGTAGATCAAATGGAGTTCAGAGAATGTCACAGAGCAGTAGTAGCCTTGTGAGCAAGGCCTTCACAAGAGGGTTAAAAAGGGCTGTTTAGCTAAGAGAGAGGAAAAATAGAATATTTGTGGCCAGACCTTACACAATAACGGCCCATGGAAACCATCTGGAACATCCGTGTAAGACATGCAAGAACATCCAATAAATGCAAAAACGGTATCAGAAACTGGGAGAAAGCTTATTTATATAACCCTCTGAAAGTGAAAATGAAAGGAGAAGGCAGCCAATGGTACAGAACAGGATTTAATAATTTAATTATACGGTTCCAGGATAGGCCCAGTGTAATTTCTGCAGAGATGGTTATCCATGCAGCTACGTGGATAGTGTGACGTTAGGTAATAGGCAGCAGCAATAGCCACGCACCATAGAAATGTTATAAGAGACCACAACTGGTTTGGATAACACACAGATTTTGCAAAGACACGGTCTATCTGGCTGTGGCCAGGTTTTAGGAGTAAATTCTCATTTGCATGGCTCCATCTGCACTCCCTGTGGCTCACCACCAGGCCTTGGGTCACACTCCCAAAGGGACCCCAGAGTACTCAGCAAAATTGGCTCCAGGTTCCCCTTACAAAAACCTGTGACTGTCACTGACCAGAAACACGCTGTAGTTTGGAAATTTCAGACGAAAGAAAGAAACGAAGAAAAAAGGGCTGCAACAAATATACAAAGCAGGCTCTCACGGTGAGGCCCATTTCAAGATGCCTTGCTGCATTTATTTGTGATGAAAAAGTCTGAGGGTGCAGAGGAACAGACAGCAGTAGGGCTGCAGCTGAAACAGGCAGGATGAGAAACTGTGTGCAAGTAGCAGTGAAACAAGTGAAGGGTAAAGCAAAAACTGAGTTGAAAATGAAGTTAGCTGAAGTCCGTAACTAAATTAAGCCAGGAGTTAAATCTTTTTCTTGTTTCCTTCTGTACCATTAGCTTTGCATCATTACTTCTCTCTGAAACCATGAAAACTAGAAAAAAAAATCTTAAAATGAAAGCAAGACAGCTGTGAGGTCAAATGATTTCAGGAGCTGGGGCCATGTATAATCATATTTATAATTAATTATCAGCAACAGCGAGGCTGCCACAGGTGGAAGGAAGCAGCTCCACTGCCTGCCTCCTGCAGCTCCAGCACTGCCTGGGCAGACCCCAACATCCTGCGGATTCCCGGCTGCTGCTGCTGGACAGGCAAGAGCTGATTGATTTTTTTTTTCCCCACAAACATATTTTATATTGACATTAATTGAATTTATTCTCAAATAAAATACTTTTGCAGAAAGTTAGTACTTAAATGGACCATTTTTACTTCATAATTTTTGTTTTTAAATTCTAATAGTTTAACATCATTTCCCCACATGAACACCAATTTAACCATCATTTCTCTGGGAGAAGTGGGAGAAGGGCAAGGGACGAGATGGGGCAAAGTCATTTAGATATTCAATTTTCAAAGGAAATGAAAAGATTAACTCAGCAGAGTGCTGCATTCGACCTTTTTGTTTTAGCCAACTCAGGAAGAATCTTGTAAAAGCAGTACCATGCATACGGATTTGAAGATCAAGGGAGAACAAAACAAAACACTTTGTGTGTTCGGCTAACTACTTTTTAGCTTTCCCAGGAAGTTACTAACCTATTACACGTTCCTCAGATTAATCATTTCAGATGACAGACAAGTTCGGGTCAGAGTTTAGCTGTGAATGGAGCAGAAGACATTGTCCTTTCATATTACTGGCATAGCGTTTGAGGTAGTTGAGTCTCAAAATAATGTACCATCTAAAATATACAGTAGAGGAAAAGCATTAAGGTAATGGAAACTCAGTATTTCTAGTGTTCCAAACATATAAATAGAACCCAAGTCAGTACATTAGACAATTGACTGGCTTTGCTTGAATGCACGCAGGAATAAATGGAAACATCCTTATTTCCTATCCCAAGGGGCAATTATTTCAGAGCCTGGTTTTGTGCATTAATAAAAAAGCAAGATTCCATTGTCTGGTAGCTAAAATATCTTACTATATATGCAGTATAAGCAGTCCAACAGCAGAAACGGAAAAAAAAAAAACACCTAGCATTGCATTATCTAAACAACAATTGTCCTTTAGCTCTTATCATACCTAGCATATTTCTGTATATATCAATGAAATATAATTATATATTTGGGCTATATTTTTGAAGTTCTGTAAGCCATCACATGTCCTAGGTACACCTGTGGCTACAGATTGTCCAAAACGCTCTTTTCTCAAATGGTACAATGGGCCTAGCAAATGCAGACTGGAATTTCACACTTCTCTAGAAGAGAACTGGATTGCAACTCAAACATTTTTTTTCCCCACAGCTCACCACTGATATAACAAATTCATTCATTTCTTTGAGCTTTCCTATCTTTTCTTCTTCCTGCACGCCTTCATCAGTTTGCCTTTACCTTTTAGAGGCAGAATATTGAGAATATGGAATTTATAAACAATGAATTTGAAAATTGTACATATTGCCCCTTCTCCACAGCTGTGAAGAAAACGCTGCTGTGATCTGAACCAAAGTCTTACTGGCAGTTACATCCAGTGGCACCATTTGCAGTGTTTGCCCTAGCCACGTGCCAGACGGATTGATCTGGTGTTGAAATGCCAAGGAGAGCATAAAGTCCAAGTTCAAGTTCCTCCTGTTCTAGAGGGAGAACACTGAAACGGTTCTCATTGGGGAGGTGTGGCTGTTTTGCATCTGAGACAATGAATGCCACTGCAAGCCTTAGATCCTGCCTCACCACCACCACCACCACACAGAGTATGTAGGGGATTTTCTGCAAAATGCTGTAAAGTTCCTAACAGCAGTAACAGTGGGCTGAAACCAGATGGTAGATCTATCAAATTTCACATGCCAAGATTTTTCAAATATTTATCATTAGAGACAGATTATTCTAATAAAGTCAGATTCACTGGAAGACAAAGATGGTAAGATTGACTTTTATTTAGAGGAAGCCTTGCAGTTTGTGTTTAGATTTTAGTTTGTGTTTTATTTAAATAGGCAGCTAGCATGATAATGACATCTTAGGAAGAAAAAAAAATATTCTTGGAGATACATAGCATGTTTAATTGAAACCATTAGTTTTACTGGCAAACAGCTCTATATTTCTGTTCTGTTAATCTGAACAAAGTGCTGCAATTATGACTCAATACATAATGTCCTCTAGTGCTACTCACCCCATATTCCCAAAGTATAGAAAGAAGACAAAACCGTTTTCAGTTAATAAAACATTCCATGCTTCTATCCAGAATATTTTTATTATATGGTTATCATATACATCAGAATTATATTGGGAACATTTACAAATATGTAAAGATAGTTCAGAACCTCCATTATTCACATACACACTAACTCACACACTCATTTTGCATGTCTAGTCAGTTGTCAGGTGAATGATGCACAAAATTATTGCTTTGTGAACATACACCTCAGATTAGATTTAATCTTCAGTGGCAAGAATTGAGATATTTTTTAAAAAACAAATCTTAAATACCCTGTATAACATACCTGTGCATAAACCTAAAGATATGTTTAGCTTACCCATTACCTTTGAAATACTTACCAAAATTAAAATTTGAAACCCATTTATAAAAAAAAAAAGTATTAAAAAGTTCACCATTATTTACAAATCCGATTAAATTACACATAAATAAATATTTACATTCAACACACTGCTTCCCTTAGTATGCATAAAGCCTCCCTGGAAATATTTTTTGGCCTTAATAGGCAAAAAAAAAAAGTTCAAAAAAAAAGTTATGTGCCTATTCTTTCAAGTTTCCCCCCCAATTTAAAAACAAGACAATATAAATATGTCAATAAAGCTGCAATATCCTTAAACACAGAAAGTGAATTTTCTAAAAGCATTTTCATTTTCAACTATTCCTTGTTAAAAATATATCAAGATAATATCAACTGCAGCCAACATTACTGCAGTTTTTAAAAGCCTGAATATTTCCATAAAAATATGCATGTCAAATGCCATCAGATAATTTTACGTTTACCAGGGTTTTAGTACTCTCCTATGGTAATCTGCAAATAAAGGGGGAAAAAAAAGAAGAGATTAATCTTACTATTTTCAGGTGTTTATAAAAAAAATTAATGTACATAAATCTATATACCATTATTTAATACTGCTTTATTGTTACTGTTGCGTTAAGAGAGAATAAAACCCTGATATTTTTATCTGATAACAAATTGACTTCCATCTAAAATCTGTATCTTAAAAGCTATACACGAAGCTGGTCACCTCTAGATACTTAGATGTGGAAAAGAAACCTAAATATATCTTTTTGCATATTTCCATCCAAACCCTTATAGCACCACTTTTACAGCAAAGGATGTCAATACACCTGTACCAAGTACTTATCTTCTGGTAATTGCTTCCACAGATAAGGGATACTGCAGCTTTTAGAAAGACTTGTCTCATAGATCCAGGAGGAGTGAAGATCCTGAATAAGATGATTTTTTTTCCTTGTTTTCCCTTTCTTATTTAAAAAAAAAAAAAAAGTACCCAAATTTCTACGTTCCCCCGGCAAGAAGATCCCAGTCTGTGTTAAGGAGGAAGAGTTTGAAGTCTGGTTTCTCTCCTTTTATTTCCTGTGCTTATCCATTTTATCGATGGTTTTATTGGTCTCTGCAGGGCTCTGGTCGCCAGCGTTCATGTATGTTTTGTCTGCTATTTTTAATGCTTCATTTAGGTAGTTCTGGACGGATGTCATGGCAGCACAGATGGCAGCACTCCCAAAGCCATGTGTGATCAGGCTAAAATGAGTCAAACAGCCCTGGATGCCAGGGTCCAAGATGGGACTAGGTCTCGTGTTTCCAAGAGGAGTTCTGTCCTGAGTGAGGAGGTCTGTGAATTCCTTACAAATCTGCCTGCAAGACACAAAGTGATCTCACTTTATACCACGGTAGGAATTTGTGCAAAAGCAAATAAATAAAAATAATGGAGAAAAAAAATCCACGTCAACTATTTGGCCGTTATGTGGGAATTTAGTTTTCAGATATTCATTACTCCATCAACAGCAAGACAGCAGTGTTCTCCACAGTCCAAAATTAGAGCTCATTTATTAGTACTGGCATCTGACAAACCTTCTGTTTTATCTGTGTCACACAAACACATACCCACGCTGCAGAATAATCTCTCCACCTCTGCTGTCTGGCTGGCTCGGCATCATTTGCTCTAGATTTTCAGGGAAGGCTGGGATGTAGGGCTAGTTTCTCTGAGAACTTCCACAGCTGTAGTTACATGATTTAGAGAGACTAAAGCAGCTGAAGAGGAGATCCAATCTAGTTGTGCGTGTTGTACGTACATCCCCTCTCTCATAGAGACCTAGGCCCTGATCCTGCAAACACGAACACATATGCCTGGCAAAACACGAATGGTTAATAACGCTCCAGCATATGTTGTTTGCTGCTTGTAAATCTGTCCCCTTGATGTGATTTCACTGGAGATGAGCAATCCTAACAGAATCATCACTTTATCAGAATTTCTCAAATCACAAACATCTTCCAAAAGATGCCTGCTATTAGGGTTAATAACAATACCAATAATAATTCTAAAGAGCCAAAGGGCTCATGCTCAATAAGCGTAAGGTTTAAGCTATAAGAGAAACAATATATTTCTATGAAATATAGTCTTGGTAAAGGAGGTCTCTTTTTCAGGGAAAGATTGATGGATTAATTCAGCACCAGGAGGAATGTGGAACCCCTGCACGGGGCAGGATTTTGCTTGCCTAATCCAAGCATAAAGTCAAAACAACTCTTCTCATCAGTTTAACCAGGCTTTTCTCGGATCCTCTGCACAGTGACGGTGCTTTCAAAGCAAGAAATTGCACCAACCCAAACCAGAAAACATCTCAGACCAGGATGGATCATAATCTAAGGGCTTTGGTTAAACGTCAGCGTGGGAAGGGGACAGTGAGCTCTCTAGCCACTGGTGTAAGATAAGCACAGCTAAACACAGGTATTTCCTACCAGGGACCTGCTCAGTACATGCTCTATTTACAGGTACAAGTGTCTGCAGAACAGCTCTAACAAAGCTTCTCCTTTACCCTTCCTCTGTTCACCAGGATTTATAGTAAGAACTTAGTTAAGAACAGGGACTTCTCACATCTGCTAAACATTGCCTTTCACTGAACTAAAGATCTTCAGCTTTGATACCGAAATGGGACTACCCACACTTTGATCCCTAGAGTCCCACGGGGGAATGCTGTTGCCAAAAACAGCAGCTACAAGGACACATTGGCCGAGCTTGCCTTGCACCCGGTGTGCCCACCAGTAACTCTCCGTGGAGGTGCACGTGTCTCTGCCTCTCTGGGCTGCACGCACGCAGGCAGGGCAACTACCAGCTCCCAGTCCCGTCCCAGTTCAAGTTCCTCTGCCACACCTGCCCCCCAGGTCCTCAGCCCTGTCTCACCTTGGGACATCTTTTTCCTAGAGATACAGCTACCCTGGTTAAAGACTTGGTTTTTTTTTTTTTTTTTACTACTGTTTAAAAGAAACAAGCAACAACAAAAAAAAGTGGTCCAAACTGCTTTAGAATTACCATACAGGGTTATTATTATTATTGGTTCAGACTAAAATAACTGCTGTCATAGTTGAATTCAAACCAAAACCAAGCAAGAATTGTTTCCTCTCCCTGATTACAATTACACATGAAAATGTAGCAAACTGTCCACAACCACAGATACTCATGGTCAGACAAAACCACCTTTAAAAAAGAGGGAAAAAAATGCAAAGCCAGAAAACTTACTTTGCAGCAAGAAGCATATTCTTCCTGTTCGCCATTTCGTTGCGGCCCATGTGTGGTCTAGTTAAATATTCGGCCACTGCTTTGGAAGGAAACTCTGTCTCGCATACATAACCGAAGTCACGGGCAAGATGTACAGCTTCACCTGGCGTGGGCAGAAGCGAATAGTTATTAAATGTTGCAGTGCTTATTTATTATAAGGAGATCGGGGAAATTAAGCAAAGCAGGGGAATACATTTCAAGAATTTACTCTTTTAGAAAGGGACACATCTATTTTTCACCATACCATTCATTACCATTTTCTAATCAATAGATCAGTGTTTCTTGGTAAATTTGCATCAAGAAAAAAAAAACAACAACAACACTACGTGATGACAGCTATGAAAAAGAATTCCCTTCCCTTTACTGGAAAAAGCTTTTCTTTTGTTTCTATGCAGATTCACTGCTTCGCAAAGACTAGAATTTAGCCTATAACAAATTTCCCACTGATATTTAAAAAAACTTGCAACTAAATTCCACCGATGTAACGATTTTTTAGTACATTTTCTAGCTCCTTTATAGTAACAATGTTCGTATAAAAATAAAACTGGAAGGTTTATAACTACACAGCTTTTTTCATTAAGGCAATTCCTTCATGCACAAAAACACTGGGCTGACATCATCAGGCTGTACCTGTAACACACACGTGTGCGTGCGCACGCACATAGCCTCTCGGGCAGCTCTTAAATCCAACTTCCAAAATAAGGTTTTAAATGGAAGTTGCCGTATTATTTCAGCTCATGCAGAAATGAAATAGCAGCAAGGTATTGTTGGATCATTTGTCATGTTTCAATTGCTGCTTCTGCTCCTATTAAGTTGTACCACTACCAGGAGCTGCTTTCAACAGCAGCACACAACATAACCCCACACAGACACGTAAATACACCCTGCCGTCAGCTTAACTGAGAGGGTCCACATAGCATGTTACAGATTAAAGGGGCTCCAGTTTCCCATCAGGAAGTCAAACGCTATAAATCTCACTTTATATGCTTGTTTATGAGAAAAGCTTCTGAGGATACCGCGGAGGTAAGGCCAGGCATCGCAGGCAGCTGCCGCGGACTTCAGGTCTCCCAGTAGGGAACCAAACCCTGCGATGTGCCGGGTCTCACCCCTTTCGCCTTCCCTTAACAAAACCCCAAACAACCTCAGGAAACAGACTGGACAACCCAGGCGTTCCGCAGAGCCTGGTGCCCACGAGGGAGGGAGGGATGCCATCCTGGCCCGCGGCTGGTGCTTGGCACAGCGGGGCTGGGAGACCCGACTGGCAGCAGGGGGGCGAGGAGCCCCCCAAAGGCACCTCAGCAGGTACCTGCTGCCCCGTCCCCAGCACGCTCACTGTCAACTACAAACACGTGGAACCCCCCCTCTATTGAGTTCATCGACTTCCCAGCCCTTCCACGCTTTGCCTGGAGGATAAAAGCTGTACACAAGGGAAAGGAAGTTTATTTTTAAGACACGTTCAAGACTGACCTTCCACCAAAGATGTCAATAGTGTCACATTTGCAGCTTTCCTTCTACCAGCTGGAAGGTTCAAGCCAATTTTATCCAGTTTTTCCCTTAATGATCTGCCACCATTTTTAGATTTGGCTCTGTAAGTAGGGGGGGAAAAAAAAGGCTTTATTGATCTTCAGGGGACTTTTTTGTTTTGTTTAAAAAAAAAAAAAAAAGATGAGAAATTCCAGTTACTGACATTCAATAGGGTTCTACTGGGGGTAAGATAAAAGACAGGCTCTCTTTTCAAGTGACCTACTTTTAAAATGCTTTACTACAAACCAGCCAGGATGAAACACAGCAGAGGTCAAAATCAAAATGTTTCAGACTGCACCACTGAACCAGCAGCTGTAGAATGATCACAAACCAAATTAAAAGTGTGTGCAAAAAAAGGACACACGAAGTCTCCTTGTAACGATGCAACAAGACCACGAGATTTAATCCAAAAATCATTCCATGGGGAGACAGTTCGTCACAGGAAGAAGAAAGCTCCACGAGCAGTTTTAAGAGACAAAAAATCCGATTTTCAACAGCGAATGAGAATTGCTGTCAGAGCTGTTAATAGCACTTCTCTCCGAGACGTGGCAGAAGTGCAAAGAAGTTTTTATTTCCAAAGCCAATTAGGATTCAGTGTTGTTGGGCTTCTGAAAAATCTGAAGTTTGATAAAAGGCTTTCTTAGCTCGTCATTGTGCTAATCTGGCCGCAACCACACACACCAGGCACAGGGAGGAAAAAAAAAAGGATCGCAAACAACAGCCCCGGTGCGGACGGCTGGGAGCAGGGGTCGCAGCCTACCTTCTGAGTACTCCTCCTAGCAGAGAGGCGTTGAGACACTCCGGGGGCGAGAGCCGTCTCTGAACCTCTGCTACTGTCACTTTGTATTTGGACGTGGAGCTCAGGAGGGAGAGCCTCCCCGGAACCGAACAGAACACTTCGTTGGGGTTTATGACCACTCCGATTAATCCGTCCTTTTGGCAGGGGAGACTCAGAGCACTGTTTTTCGTTAAGGAAATGGGACCTGCAGGAGGGAAAGCAGGTATTTTAGGAAAGGGAAAAATAAATACGGAGTGGCAAGTGAATTTTCTTTGTACGAGGACAGACCGGGAGATGGGATTTCGTTTGGCACAACGCTCCCCACGACCCAGTCCCCAAACACCAGCAGTCTCCTCCACGCTCCAGTTCAAGGAGCTGCCGAACGCAACTAAATATGCTCCTTAAAACAAAACCGAAAAAAAAAATAAAATACACAAGGCACCCCACAAAAACAATAATGAAAAAATGTGGTATTTAACTTAGCAGATCCAGTCCTATAAAGAGCCCGATAGAGGCGCAGACGACGAATCCGCATCCCTCGGGCTGCTGGCAGCAACCCGGGGCGGGAGAAGCCTCCCAGCTACCGCCGGGCTCCCCTTCCACCGGGAATTTAATCCCGGCAAATTCATAGCAGAGAGCACAACAGGGCTGAAGAACCGAAAGTAAACCCCCGCTGGGGAACGGCTTCGGCGGCTGGGTGCGCGGGGCCGGCAGGGGCTTGGCAGGAGCAGAGGGGCAGAGCCCCGCGGCCAGCCCCGCTCCTCCATCGCCCACCCGCCGAGCCCCAGCCGGGGGCTGCTGGCGCCGCTCGGAAAGGGTTAAAAAGAGCCGAGGTCTGCCTTGGTCCCTGGAGGGGGCAAGGGCTTTGGTGCCGCATCTGACAGCGGAATAATTCTCCCATGAGCTAAACGCAGCAATCAGCGCTCTGCCAAACACTTCTGCTTTTCCTCAGTTAGGTATTTGTTTGAAGTCTTCTGGAGGAAACTTCCACTGATTTTTTTTTTTTTGTTCAAAGCACAAATTTGTTTAAAAACAAAAGCAGAAAAAAAAAAAAAAAGGCAACCCAACCCTACACGACCGTCCGCCTAAATTGAGTCAATACGCCCTTCCTCCTCGGGACCCCGGCCACAAAACCGCTCCGGTTACGGTTTATCCGAGCAGGCTCATGCCGACCGAGTCCCTTTCCGAGGCTGGGGAAGAAGTTAAAGGGGAAAAAAAAAAAAAAGAAAAAAAGCAAGGAGCCCCCCGGGTGCTGCTCTACCCGCCCCACGGGCACGCTGCGGTGGCCACGGCAGAGGAGCCGGGCCCCCCCCCGGGGGCTGCCCCAAGCCTCGGCCGCCCCGATCCCCACGGGGACCCCCCCCATAACCCGGGGGGCGGCGCAGGGCCCCTCACTGACCTTTCCTAATGACCGTCTGGTCATGCATTAACAAGTGTTGGTCCTCCACGTTCTGCAAAGAGAAAGGGGAGAAAGTTGCACACACCTCGAGAGCTGCGGGGGGGGGCACGGGCCTTTGGGGCCGGACGGGCAGAGCCAGGCTTCGCCCCAAGGCGCGGGGCAAGAATTTGGGGTGAGCGGGAGGACGGGGGGGGGGGCTCCGGCAGCCGGTGGACAGGGAAAAGGTGGGGGGGGGAACGAGGCTTACCTGCACCTCCTCCATCTGGTGGGCCATGTCGTGGAGGCCCAGGTTGTCGGCCAGGGCGGAGGCGTCGAGGCCGTGGCCGTGGGGCAGCAGCAGCTCGGAGCGGCGGTACGTTTCCCGACGGCCTCCGGCCGAGCCGCTCTCCAGGGCCGAGAGGTGCGGGACGAGGCCGGGGCGGCCGTGGGGGGCGAGGCCGGCCGGCTCCTGGCCCTGCCGGGGGGGCCAAGCGCCCTGCTGCTGGCTGGGGGGGGGCGGCGGCGGCTGGTGCAGGGGGTTGATGGAGAAGGGGTCCCCGAGGTGGGAGTAGGGGTCGCTGGACTGCGAGTAAGGCAGCGGCTGGTAGGGCGGGGGGAAGTAGGGGGGCTGGAAATCGGAGGCTCCCGAGTGGGAGAGCGGCGGGGCCGGGCTGTACAGGTGCTGGCTGACCGCCGAGAGGTGCGGGAGCCGCGGGTTGCCGTTGCTGCTGCCATCGTGGCGGTCCTGGAAGGCAGACGGGGGGGGGGGAGAAGGGAGGCGGCGGTCAGTGGGGGGCACCGGGCGGCAGCCGGGGACGTTTTCTGGCACCGGGGGGCAGAGGGAAAGCCGCCCCAATCCCAATCCCAATCCTAAACCGGGGGCTCTCCCCCCTCCCTTTTTTTTTTTTTTCCCCAGGCACTTTGCGTAGGAAATGAGCCCGGCTCGCAGGGAAGGGGTTAGGAACCAGTTCCCACCGCTGTCCTCACCACGAGGCTCTCAACTTCTCCAAAGAATCATTTTAAAAAAATAATAATCCCAAGTCACCGGCGGGGCCCGATTTACCCAGCCCCACGCTGCCCCCATGGGGTGGCGGCTCCGAGCCCCGGGCAGGGCCCCCCCACGCCCGACGGCTGCCGGCCCCGCTCCTCCCCTCGCCCCAAGCCCCGGCAGGCACAGATTAACGTCCACATGGACCCGATCCTGGGTTTGAGCGGCTTCTGGCCCCACGGTCGGTAAAATCCCATCGCTGGGTAATGAGAAGTGATCGGGGTCCTAGCGGGGCGTGAACCGGGACCCACAGCTCGCCTGCCGCAGCCGGGAGGGGGGGGGAGGGCACGGCCGTGTCGGAGCCCAAAACCCGGGAGCAAACCCTTCTTGGGGTGAGAGCCGCTCCCACCGGGGATGGAAACGTGGGGAGGGCGGCTCGGGACGGCTGCAGCCCTGCCGCGGCTCCTACCTGCCCCCGCCGCCCCGAGGGGGCTCCCCGATCCAGCCGGGGCTCCCCCCTTCTGCTGGGGCTCCCCCCTTTTACACGGGCACCCCCCCTTTTGCACGGGCACCCCCGCTTCTGCCCGGGGCTCCCCACTTCCCCAACTTTTACTTTTCCGACTTGCTGCGCGGGGCGCAGCCCTGTGCCTGCAGGCACTGCTGCGTGCGGGGGGGGGCAGGCTCCTTTCTCCCGGTTGGGGATGCCGGGGTTTTTTCCCTTTTTCCCCAGGATTTGAGGGGGGAAAATGGTTAAAAAAACAAATAAATAAAATAAAAAGTAAAAAGGAAAGCGGGGGCTCGGGGAATGGAGGAATCCCGGCTGGAGGCGAGCAGGGGGAGCACAGCGGCCGGGGGGCTCGGGGCTGCCCCCACGGCCCCCCCCCCGTTCCCCACCCGCCCCCCCTTCCCGCTCCTCTCACCTCGCAATCCTCTTCGTACTTGACATTATCTGCTAGTTTCCACAACATGGCGTCCAGCCTCCAACCCAGGTGTGCGGTGCCGAGAAAAAAAAAAAAAAAAAAAAAAAGCAGCCGAGAAGCTCAGCCCCCCCCCACGGGCGGTAAATCCACGTCGGCGCTGGGGAAGAGGAGCTGCCCCCCGGACGGAGCTCAGTTGTTGGCAGGCATGGAGGCTGCTGTCGGACTAACCCGCCGCTCTAATGGTCACTCGGGTTTTTTTCCCTGCCCAGACGCCCTTAATGGCAATAGGATTATCATAACTCCTCCCCAGGGATGGCTCGGCACCCGCGGCCGCCAGCCACTCAGGAGGGAGCGCGCAGCCCCCGGCCCCTCCTTCCGCGCCGCGCTGCGCCCCCGCGGGGGACGCGCGGGGCTGGGGGCACGCGTGGGCACCCCCCGCAGCAGCGGGGCCGCCCCCCGAAGTGCCCCCGCGCTTCTTTTTTTTTTTTTTTTAATATTTTTTATTCTTAGTTGTTTTGGGGGGAGGTGTAATGGGTGTGGAAGGATATTTATTTTTTTTTTTCCACGCACACGCGTGGAAGGAATTTGTTGCAATCCACGCGGGGAGCTGCAGCGCCCGTACCCCAAAAGCGCCACGGGGCCGGCGGCTTCTGGGCGAAATAAATCGGGAAAAGTTCCTCGCCGGAGCGTCCGAGCGCCAGTCGGAGCGCAATTTGCATAATTGTCAAAGAGTTTTGACTTACTGATTACAACTTGTAAGCTACCGATGTTTAAGGTATAATTTCCTTAATTAGCCGGCGAGATTATTGCAGCTGCCTTGGATCCCTCGTAGGTAAAGCAGCCCTGATTCAGCGTCCCCGATGCGAGGCGGTGCGAATCGCGGCGCTGCTCTCCCCTCGCTGTTATTTCAGCCCCTAACGAAAACCTCCCCGCCCGACCTTCTCGGCACAACTCGGGGCTGGGGAGCCAGGTGGGAGGCGAGCCGCGGTTTGGGGAGCTGGAAGCACGCTTTCATCCGAGCTCCCGAAATGCTGCCCTGCCAAATTGCCACCTTTCTGCGGCCATTTGATCTGCGCGCTTCTGTGGGTCAGACAAAATGAACATCGTTTGCAAAAGCAACGACTTCTCCCAGTGTTTTAAGGTGCATCCGGATCGCTGCTCATTTACATGAGAGGAGCAAGTGTTTGTTTATTGTGACAGGGACAAAGGATGACCCTGGCCGGGGCTGGTTGCGGAGATGTCGGCTATCTGTGTGCCCGGGGAGCTGCTGGTAAAGGCCCGAGCAGAGCCACGGCTCGCCCCTTAAACTACATCACCCCCCCCCCCCCCCCTTCTTTTTCCTGAGCATCGCAGAAAAAAATAATAATAACAATAATATTAAAAAAAAAACCACCTACCCACCTCCCTCCGACTAAATGAACGATCTAAAAATAAAGCGAGGAGGACGGGGGTGCTGCAATAACCGTTGGAGGTGTTATCTGCCTTATCAGGCACGCAGGTGCTGATTTGCAGCGCTCGCATTAAGCCCATCATCAGCAGGGACTCCGCATTATCATTTTTGGTGGAGTCTCTATTTATTTTTTTTAACGACGGTGTTTTTCTTCCAGGGATGTTTCTTTGAAATGCAGTTCGCGACGATTATTAGCGAGTGTGCTCGCGCTGCTCCTGGCGTCATTAAGACTAGGAATCTAAATAATAAAAGACAGGGGGAGCTTAAAGTTCATTTGTATTAAAGGGACAAGATGGATTTAAACAGAAACGAAGAAGGGAGCCGTCGAGCTTCCCAGGTTTGGGAAGATCAGCTTTCCTCCTCCCAGAGCCGTCCCGCACCGCGTGTAACAACGTCGGAGATTTTTGTCGGAACCTCGCATTTTCTTTCTGCTCAGAAACGTCACGCTGATTTTCTCATTCTTGAGCATTTTCAAGGTCTGAACACCTCCGTTTTGTTTATTTTGGTGGCCAGGAGCGCGCCGATGAATCCAGTTTCTCCTTATTTGTTTACACCCATATATCAAATACATATAAATAGAGGAGTGGAAGAGGATGAGGGGGTTAGAAGAAATTATCTAAACAAGGCGCCCGAAATAACCGCTTGGCTTCCTCGAAAACAATCCAAGAAAGCAGACGAGGAGCTAGAAGCGGGGAAAGGCTCTACAAACTTTCCCAGACATCACTCTCTCCTCCGGCTCCCCTCCCAGCGCCCGGGCTGCGGGGGCTCCCCCTGCGCCCCCCCGGTGCCGCCTTCGAGGGATGCTCTGCGGGAACGGCAGCGCAAACGGCCCCCGGCCGGGCAGCTCAGGCCCTTTTTTGGGGGGAGAGGGGGGGAAATAATGCTTTTTGAGCGCCCCCTCCCCGAAATGAATCCCCTGCGGTGCTGCTGAGCCCGAGGTTGCGGCGGCCTCGCCGGGCACTGGGACCCGAGGAGCAGCCAGGGAGGTGGCTCCTGGCAGGTGGCGGCTCAAAAAAGTACAAATAAATTAAAATAAGTGCCCGTATTTTGCGGGCATCGCCTATTTCCAAGAAGAAGGGGCTTCTTGCTTCCCGGGGGCTGCCTGCTCCCGCACACCTCTGCTTTTACGAGGCTGCACGGTCCCGCGGGGGCCCACAAAGCACCCCAGGTGTGAACTCGCTCTCGGGAGGGGAGCCAGAGCCCGCTGCTGAGCCCCTGTCGCTCTCAGTAGTTTTCCTATTTGGCAGCAATTACAAGAGAGCGTGGGGATGCTAATTAGCTCCATCCCTCTTCTTCTGAAAAAAAAAAATTATTTAAACGCATGCATATCTGGATCCCTAATGAGGCTGCAGCAACCTGTCCGCATTGTCGCCTCGGCTCCTGCAGAGCTTTACAAAGGGAGCCGCTGCCCCGGCCCCCGGAGACTTTCCTGTACCTTCCACACCGGGTCCTGGGGGGACGGCAAGAAAGTGTCGTGTGTCCTATGTCGTGTGTCCTATGTCGTGTGTCCTATGGCGTGTGTCCTATGTCGTGTGTGTGTCCTATGTCGTGTGTGTGTCCCCCCTCTTTCCGCCCCCTCACCCCGCGGAGCCTGCGGGGCTGCCAGGGGCAGGACCCCACCGCCCAAGGCCCCCCCGGACGGGAGGGAGCAGAGCCGCCCCCAGCCCCGGGGGGATTTTTTTGGGGTCCCCCCCCCCCGTCGTATATTCGCCCCATATCCGCGGTCCCCGCCCCGCAGGACGGCTCCCCCCGGGCCGCGCCGCCGCCGGGATATTTTGGGGCGGTTTTGCAGCGCTCCGCCGTTTCCCCTCCCCTCCCACCGCCCCGGGGGGGGGGCTGGGGGCAGGAGGGGGGCATCCCCCGTGGGAGCTTCCCTGGCCGGCGGCAGCCTCTTCCTCGCCCTTTGCCCCCCCCCGGGGGAGGGCAGCGGCCGCCCGAAGGCTCCGGGCTCCACCGCCCGGTCCCAGCGGTGCCCCGGGGCCCCCCCGGGAGGTGGCAGCGGTTTTAACACCCCCCCCCCCCCTCCTTCCACCCCCAGTCCCTCCCCCGGGTGTGCAGCGTGGCTCTGGGCACCCGCCCCAGCATCACAGGGGCAGCCGGAGCCCCCCCGGGGACCGGGAGCATCCCTCGCTCCCCGCCGTTTGCCCCCGGCGACAACAAAAATCAGCCGGGGGGGGCACCGGGATGAGCCGTCGGGTGCCCTCGGCCTGCCCCCGCTTGTGCAGGAGGCGAGGAGAAAATGTGCCCACGGCGGGGCTGCTGCCTTCCCTGGGCATTCCTCTGCACCTCGGGCTCCTCATCCTCACCGGGAGGGGAAGAGGTAACGGTCCCTCGCCAGGCTCTGCCAGGGAAAAGGGGGGGGGATCAGCCCCAGGACCCCTGCATCTCTGCCCAGTGATCCTGAAGGACCTCCTGGAGCTGTGACGTTTTGCCTGCAGTGGTGTGATCGCTCCACGCTGGAGGGATATTCTATTTTTTTTTTTTCATTCCCTCCATTTTCCATCCAGCGGGAGCAGCAGTGGCATCGGCTCCGTTGCTGTTAGCCAGAGTGCTGCTCCGAAGGAAGTTGTTGCTAGACCGTGTGTGTAATTGGGCTCAGGTCGTTAGAGCAGGAAGCAGACTCCACATTAAAAAATAAAATCAGGACACCACAATGCTGAATGTGAAATCAGAATACATATATTGAGTTATGCCCTTTTCTGAAAAGCAGGAAGAGAAACAGCTTTTGGCACGATGCGCATCATTCATACTTTAAAAACTAAAGCTGTGATGGATCGTACATTCCTACAGCTAATTGCTTATGCTACAAGAAGAATAAAAGCTCCAGTACCACAAAAAGAAAGAATCCCATAGGCAAAAACAGCAGAAAAGCAAATATTTCAAATACAGGCACAGAAATGAGCTGAAAACACATTGCTCAGCGCAATGCAGGCTGCAGCTAACACAATTCCTTCAATACAAGCCTGCCATTCCTTTTGCCCTTTCGGGAAAAGGAGCAGGCATTGTCACTGAGCTATATTTGCACTGCAAAAACATGTCATTAGATGCTCTCTTTACCCTTTCCTCTGCTTTCAGGGCATATGCAGACTATATGATACCTTAAATGATGCACCACTTTTAAGGAAACAACTGCTGAGGTGATGGTTTGGGGAAGGTTTCTCCACTGATAGAGATGGGCACCAGTACGAGGGGTCTTTTCTGTCTCATCTTGGAGGGCTCTGCAGCTCGTGCAGCCCGTGCTCCTTCAGGGTACTCGGCAAGTGTGTTTTTTAAATTATCCACCCCTCCATACACGTATATATACACACACATCAGGTTTAAAACCCGAATAGATACACCAATTAAGCTTTAAAAGTTGGTTCTGAAGACATACCAAAGGAGTTTAGAAGAGATGCAGCCAGTACCTGCACATAAGAAAGGAATTTACAGAACAGCTCACCTTTTTTCTACTTACCTTTCACTCTCCAGTCATCTTACAGGGATGATGAAATCAGAAAACTGACCTCGATGTCAAGAAAATGGGTCATGTGGGTTGAAGCTGAAGATTTTCCCCGTGGGCAATTTAAATAAGCAAAGAAAACAAATTCACTTACTCTTTTACTTCTGTAGTCTAGATTCTTGAAAACCTCTAATCCCTCTAAATAGCCAGCCTTCCTCAGAGTCCTCCACCTAAACCTGGCTGCACAAAATCTGAAATGTATTGCACACAGGGGAAAAGCATGGAGGGAAAAAAAAATAAACTTTTAGGGACAAATACAAAGAGTCCAAATCTTTGACTTTTTTTTATCATTTAGCAGCAAAGACGAGCACAAGGCGACTGTTTTCCCTTGCATGTCCCCGCTAACAGATTACCCCAAGTGTTTGCTTAATTGTGATGCACTGGAAAATACAGAGGTTTTGCTGGCACCATGTTTCCTCCTTTGTGGTGTTTGCCCGTTGCTGATAGCTGGTGAGCTGCAGCACTGCTACATGGCAAGGGGAAGCAGAGCTCTGTGGGGAAAAAAAAAAAGAAAAAAAAAAAGAACTGCTGGCAAAAGCTACATCAGTCAAAACTCTACACCTAATGCACTCTGTCATTTATAATCACACTAATAAGGCATCAGTGAAAGGCTGTCAGCATTACAAAATATCAGGTGCCAGCAAAAGAACTCCAAATTCTTCCAAACCTGCTCCAAGCCGCATTCTCAAGGACTGGATTTTGCAGGTGTAGCTGCAGAGACAGGAGTCCGCGATGACGTTGCGTGGTAACTGTAGCAAACATCTGCAGGAGAAGATTTTTTTTTTAATAGCTCTATTTTTTCCAAGCAAAATTATTTGCAAAACTTTATGCAGTACTGTTGCTGCAAAGGCACAAAGGAGATACTGCAGGGTGTAAGCATTCACACCGCTTAGCAGCCTCTTATCTATGTTCCCCTAACTGCATGCAGGTATGATTGCAGAGGGACACAGGTTTGGGATGTCCCTTTCACTAAAAACCTCCTTGCTATTCAGTCATACAATGGAGGCAACACTATGTGGGTGCTTCAGTTCAAATCCAAATCAGGCAGCATTTCAGGCATCTTTAGTTTTGGATTTCTCATTTTTTCTGTCATCCCCTTTCCTGCACACATGGACTCGTGCTCCAAGATGTGCCATCACTGCTGTCGCTACCGGAGTTTTGCACGGGAGCAGCACTGCGATCAGGCAACTGTGGCTCTCGTGCCCGATTCCCAGCTCTCTCTTTGCCTACGTTAAATTTCTGCCTGCTGGAGTAAAGTGCCCAGCACGCACCAGTCCCGAGAAGCCTAAATGCGGTAAAAAAGGTGTTTTCTGGATTTCCAATCTCTGCCAAAAGTGTTTCAGGGAAGAGCTGAGTGTTCCTGTCCCAGTGGGTTTAGGAGCCCCTGTCCTGATGCCACCCAGCAGTTCAGTTCAAGCAGCTTCGTATCGTTTACCACTAGTACAAAAATCTGTCACTGCAAAGCACGCGGCTAGCACAAATTCACTCTCCCAGTACAAATGTATCAAAAAAGATGTGGACATTAACTTGGTACCGGCAGCTTTATGCCGCATGAGATGTCTTTTGCCCACATCACTGCATCCAGATGTGGTCCACCACGCTGTCACCAAAACAAACTCCCCAAAACAGTGATACCAACGCTGCCTGGAAGCACGTGCATCGGCTAACTCAGCAGGAAGGCAGCCATGAGCAGTGCCTGGTCCGGATGAAACTTGTGCTGTTAGACGACACGGTGGTCTACAGCGCCGAGATTAACAGCCCCGGGAGCACGGCCTTGGACTGCAGCTGCAGGAAGGTGAGGAGGGGACACGAGAGGAGCAGCTCCCTCCCTCTGGGCACAGGGGAGCCATGGGGCAAGAGCCCGTCGAGGAACGAGAGGGAACTTTGAGGGCAGGGAAGAGTTCTCGCAATGCCGAGTCGCGCTGGTGCAAGGCGGCCGGCCGCCTCGGAGTGCCAGCCCTGGTGCTGAGAGGCGAGGAGCAAGGCCACCACTTCCTTGTCCTCGGCTGCATTAGAATTGAAAACAATCACGGCAGCGAAACAAAACCAGCTCAGCTGAACAGATGCAAATCCAGCGGCAGACATGGGCTCAAACCAGGTCAAGCTGCACCCATGCAAATTACGGGTTACCCCGGAGCGCGCCGTGTCCGCACCGAGGGCGGTGCTGGGGCGCTGCCAGGCTGACCCAGCCGCATCCCGCAGCGCCGGGCAGCGCCTGCCCCGGGGCAGCAGCCTGGCAAAGAGCCCGTGCGGGCACCACCGCGCTCTCGCAGCCCCTCAAATGCATCTCTCCTCGGAGACTCTGCCGGTGCAGCCACCCAGCGAAGCTGCAGAGAGAAGACAAACTAGCCCGAGGGGAGATTTGCTAGTATAGCTAGACCGATAAAGCACTCCTCTTGTGTAAACACAGAATACACCAGCTAAAGTGCTCTTCTGTCAGCATAGCTTATCCCAGCATAGTTTTGCCAAAGGAATCCTTGCTTGTGTTTCAGCGAGACTGTAAATCTGTTGGAGCGTGGTTAGGAGCTGCTCGGAGCAACAGCACCACGAGCAGCACAGATCTCTGCACCGGGTCAAGTTTGCTCCCAGGTTTCCAGGGCACAGTGCTGTTCTGGCAGGGCAGGTGTCGTCTGCCCATTCCCAGCCAGCACATAAAGCCACCGGAGGCCAGGGAAATGTGGCCAGGAGGCCAGAGCCCCATGGAGCCCCCAGCGTGCTGGGAGCACCCAGAGCCTGTCCATGCCCAGGGCACCAGCTGCCAGTTATGCCTGTGGCTTCTTCCAGCAAAGAGAGCCAAACCTCATCAACCCCACTGTGCCTTCTGGAGCCTAAACCTGGCCCTGCTTAATGGTGGTGGCATGTAAATAGTCACAGGGAGGCTTTGCAATGAGTGGGACGGAGGGATGGGTTCGCGCTGCTGCTGCACAGCTGGTTGCCAGTGCTGCCTTCCCAGGGGACCAGGTCAAAGAGCCGCAGTGCATTGACTTGTCCGTACCAAACTGCCTGCACTAACTGCGGAGGGGAAGGCTCCGCGTACTTGCTCTTTTAAACCCTGAGCCCTCCCTTCCTAAAAGTCATGCCCTGTCTTCTCTGGATAACGTGTTGTGCCCGCAAGCCTGGTCAGTAGTGAGGATGAGGATGTGCCTGCACGCAGGCAGAGAACGTCAGGTGCCGCCTCACACCGGCTGAACGTCTGCCACACTCTGTTGGTCTTCACCAGCGCTGCACTACCCACACATGTAAGCAACATGCCGTCTTCCTGTCCCAAAAGTTTGGGGATGCACTATTTCCTTGTTTATAGTCAGGCGGCAGGAAACACGGAAATGTAAAGCATATC